>NC_080044.1:26510926-26810926 GCF_012489685.1 Lotus japonicus
AGGGGAGTATTGTAAGACCCGGATTTTCGAAACAAAGTTAATTTCCGACTCACGCGTGGAATCAGTGTAAGTGTGACAGGAGTTTGATATTTGAGAAAGATTAATGAAAAAGAAAGTTCAGGAATTGCTCGAGGAATGTGGCGTTGTTTCTTTCGGAGCTAGTGCGAGTCGTCTGCACACCTGCCTTATGGCGAGCGTGTCCAGAATAGGCTATTTCGCTCTTAAAGCAACATTTTGAGTGAGATTTCGAACTCTCGGAAAATTTAAAGTTTCTCTTTATTTTTCCATCGACCAGCGTTTCATTTCGGAACTCTGGACTGTACGCACGATAGGTTTCACTTTTCGGATGTCCGCCGACGCTAATTTCTTTGCTTCGAAACCCTATTTTCGAGCAATGGATGAAGACTTTTTCTATTCGGAACTTCTAACGAAGATTCCGTCCGTGTTGCCAGATTTTTTTCGACGTTTTCAATCTTTCTTCAGAAGGAAGTTTTGTCGTCCGGCGATCACAGCAAAAAGTAGTTTTTCGGGACAGATTTAACTTACACCGCTTTTGAGATTTTCGATATCGTTTTTCCCATATCATAGATATTTGTTTTGAGTTCTGGATTTCTGACGCCAGAATCTCTCTTAGAATTTCTCGGTGATCGTGCTGCAAAAATCGGAATCGCGAAATTTTCATTTTCCCGCGATTTCACCCGCCTATAAATAGCGCGAAAAAGCAAAAATCCTCTCATTTTCACCATTGGAGGCCCAAATTCGTGGAGAGCAAGGGGGGAGGAGATTTTCGCGAAAACTTGACCAATCTTCGTGCAGTTCGTCCCTACTTCTAGGTATCAAGGTAACTAACACGATTCCTACCTCTGATTGTTGTTTCTGTTGCGTTTCTGAAGTCGTTTCTGTGCTCTAAGTTTTGAGCTTTTTCTAAAATTGTCCGATTTCTCTGATTTCTCGCTTGGGTTATGTTCCTTATGTTCCCCTGAGTCTAAAACCTCTGTCAGTAAACTCTGATTGCGATTCAGTTGTCCAGGATCTGAAAAATTGACTCAAAACTCTTTTTGTCTCACATTTCGAAACTTTATTGTCGTAAAGCTATAATCTGACTTCGTGCCTTTAGGATTTGTTGTCACGGATGTCATGAGGATCGTTGCTGTCAAATCTGTTTTCAGAACGGATAACTTTGAAGTTTTGAGCCTTTATTTTGGACCAAAATGCCCCTGCGTAGTCGTATTTCGGCTCGATTGTCCGAAAATTGTTCTGACAGTTTCTTTGCCTTAGTTTTACCCTAAAACTACCTTGTGAATTGATTTGATCAAAGAAAAAGAGCCGAAGCCCTTTTTCCTTTGAGGCCGTGGACTATTTCCTTTAGGGGGGAGTTTTTCGGTTTCGAAAACTTGTCTTTTCGTACCTGATTGTCCTATTCTGAAGCTTTAATGCTTTGTCTATCGTTTATGTATTGTTTTGCGATCGAACTAATCGATTTTGTTTGGATTCTGCTTTGTTTTTCTCCGAGGTTCAGTTGAGGGAACTTTGGAAGACTCAGAGCAATTGTTTGAGGAGAACTTTGTTTGCGAAGCTGGAACAGCTCGAGGTTAGGGCAACTTACATATATATTAGCTATGATTTCATAATAGGCGTCGATAAATTCGACTTATGCTTTGCTATGATATTGATTATGATGATGGTTTATTGTTATGAATGTTTTCATAACTTATGATGTTGATGTTGTGTTGGATTGAGCGTTTTGACGCGACTTCGGAGTGGAGATTCATTGATCTGGTGATCTTTGACATTTCGGGTTGGATGAACAACCCTAGGCAAGTCCAAACGAGGGGTTTGAGGCTTAGCCATTTGTTGGGATTCGTTTGAATACTTAGACTTTCCCCGGGAAACTTCTTTTGGAGGGTTTTTGGAAAACTTAGAATGATTAGAATTTCGAAAACTAGAGACTCTGGGAGACTTAGAATTTGAGAAGTAAACTCATAACTTGACTAATTCAATTCGAAACGTTTTTACTAAACGAATAATCATAGGAGAACTAAAGGGGAAAATATTTACGAAAGACGGGGAAAAGTCGGCTTTTGTTGTGGGTTTGGAGAGTTTTGGAATTGGGGAAAGCCACTAAGGTGAGCTATGGTGATGATTGAAAGTCACCGAGTACTCTAGTACTCTTGGGAGTGTTGTTCGAGTCGTGCTGTATTGACCGGCACAGACTCTGGGTTTTGTTTGGGCTGTGTTGTATTGACCGACACTAGACCCTCGTGTATTCTTGTTGGTGGAGTTGTGTTGTATTGACCGACACTAACTCTTGGGTTGTTTTGAGTTTGGGTCGGAGCAGTTTTTGACCATCGAGATTTGATGAGTCAGATGACTCAAGAAGTCATCAAGGGTGATCGCACTCCTTTCATAATTAACTGTCTTTTGTCGCCGAATCGACATATGCCTACGGGTACAGTATATCTATATACCTTCGGGTACAGTATATACCTTCGGGTACAGTATATACCTTCGGGTACAGTATATACCTTCGGGTACAGTATATGCCTTCGGGTACAGTATATCTATATACCTTCGGGTACAGTATATGCCTTCGGGTACAGTATATACCTTCGGGTACAGTATATGCCTTCGGGTACAGTATATCTATATACCTTCGGGTACAGTATATACCTTCGGGTACAGTATATGCCTTCGGGTACAGTATATCTATATACCTTCGGGTACAGTATATACCTTCGGGTACAGTATATACCTTCGGAGCTTCACTGAGGCGTGAGACTTCGTGAAAGCATGGAACTTCACTGAAGCGTGAGACTTCGTGAAAGTGAGTAAGCTTCACTGAGGCGTGAGACTTCGTGAAAGCAGAAACTTCACTGAGGCGGGAGACCTCGTGGAGACGGGAACCTTTGCTGAAGCGGGAGACTTTGCGGAGGCGTGCATTTTCACTGAAGCGTGAGACTTCGTGAAGGCGCGAAACTTCACTGAAGCGTGAGACTTCGTGAATGTGTGAGATTTCACTGAAGCGTGAGACTTCGTGAAAGCGTAAGACCCCATTGAAGCGTGAGACTTCATGGAAGCGTGAGATTTCATCGTCGTTTACCCTAGGGCAACGACAGGGAACATTGGTTTAGTTGGATACGTGTGTGTTGGGAGGACGATACATTGTTTGACTATCCTTATCACCTAACTTCATATGTTGAGATTATGATGATTTGATGTTGATGAACATCGTTAGGTATTAATGATTGAACTGTGTAGGAGATTCGAGAACATACTATGTATATACCTTAGAGTAGGCAATACATAACTTATATGTATATATATACAACCTATGTATATACCCCCTTTATCACAAGTTGATTGTATATCTATTGTATTCTGTAAGTTGACCCTAGCGCCTTGGCTTTGTTTGTATGTTTGTGTTTTGGCGGTCGGCCTGCTGTCAGGCGTCTGTCAGCCGGTTCGTGATGATTCATTGTGCGGGAAAGACCCGGAGCGGAACGACTATTACTGAAGCTTTCGACGAGGACCCGGACTTCATGCCTGATCGAGGGAGGGTCGATGATAGTAGTGTGGGGTATGGGTGGTTAGAGTCTTTTGAGTTGGTTGTCACTGTCATAGCTCTGATTCGTCTTACTTTTGGGACCGGGTAGGTTCCCGATATATGGCTTTTTGTGTGGTTCTCTTGCTGAGGATCACAGAGAGTCTGTCGGACTATAGGGGTCTTGGGTTGAGGCCATTTTGAGGCCGACTTTCTCTTGGATAGTGGTATATTTGATGCTTTTGCGTACAGTTCTGGTTTGTATATATTCGCCTATGGGCACGCTACCTTGGAGTCACTGCGTGTGCGCGTGACGGGATAGTGCAGCAGAGGCTGTACCTTTGTATATGTTGTTTATCGGTTAGTTTAGTTGTTGGGCTTTGTCTTTATTTCTTTATTGCTTTTATTAAAAGGAAACAAACAAAAAAAAAAAATTACCTGTTTTCCGCGTAAAGATTATTTTTGGTTACTAAAGTGACACCTGGAAATCGGGGTGTTACATGGACAATAATGATACATAAATATGTGAAATGGTGTCTAAAATGAATTTGAAACAATCATGAAATTTAATTGAAGAATGCACGTGAATAATAAATAAACATCAGTTCTGGATTGTACTTCTCTATATTAGCTTTATAGCAATTTTATAATTTGAAAACTTTAACTTGGAATTGAAATTCAACTTTAAAGTATATAAAAATGATTTAAGTCATTTTGAGTAAGTGTGAGAGTCTTTGCAAGAATAATTTTCATAGGCATCGATTTGAGTGTGATATCGAAGTAAAAAACAAATAAACATTAATTACCAAATTAAGTTTTCTTCAATGTTTGTATTGTGCATATTGAATTTGAATAATTAAAAACAAAATTTAAATACATCTTTATATGTCATTTAGGATCATCAGTTACCAGATCTATTTTGCTTACATTGATTAAAGGTGAACAATAATAATACAAAACCAAACATTAATGTGTCTTAAATAAATTTAAATCTGATATGAAATTTAATGTAGCAATGCAAGTGGATAAAAATAAATGTTAGTCATAAAATATAGTTGTCTTCAATAATTATATACTTGATATATAATTAGGATATAGTTCAGAATGATATTTAAATACAACTTTAAAGAATTAAGTAATGCTTAAAATTAATTAAAATAAAATGACTTAAATGAATTTAAAGATATCATAGAATTAATAAATATATGTGGACATGAAAAATGACTAGTTAGGAAATTTAACAAAATTCAATAATTATAGCTATTTTAGAATTTGTGTCATTTAGTATAAATTTAAAAAATACATTGATTCGAGTGAGAGATCTATGTAGAGAATAAAGAAATATCAGTTACAATAATACCTTGTCTTCAATATTTGAATTATTTTAAAAGAATTCGAATAATTGAACGTGAAAATTAAAGAAAGCTTTAAATGACATTTAAGATAATCAGTTACCAAATATTAGTTTCTTAAATATTTATAAATTGGAATTTAAATATAGCTTTTATATGGACAATAATGATACATAAATATGTGAAATGGTGTCTAAAATGAATTTGAAACAATCATGAAATTTAATTGAAGAATGCACGTGAATAATAAATAAACATCAGTTCTGGATTGTACTTCTCTATATTAGCTTTATAGCAATTTTATAATTTGAATACTTTAACTTGGAATTGAAATTCAGCTTTAAAGTATATAAAAATGATTAAAGTCATTTTGAGTAAATGTGCGAGTCTTTGCAAGAATAATTTCCATATGCATCGATTTGAGTGTGATATCGAAGTAAAAACCAAATAAACATTAATTACCAAATTAAGTTTTCTTCAATGTTTGTATTGTGCATATTGAATTTGAATCATTGAAAATGAAATTTAAATATATCTTTATATCTCATTTAGGATCATCTGTTACCAAATGTATTTTGCTTACATTGATTAAAGGTGAACAATAATAATACAAAACCAAACATTAATGTGTCTTAAATAAATTTAAAACTGAAATGAAATTTAATGAAGCATTGCAAGTGGATAACAATAAATGTTAGTCATAAAATATAGTTGTCTTCAATAATTATATACTTGATATATAATTAGGATATAATTCAGAATGATATTTAAATACAACTTTAAAGAAATAAGTAATGCTTAAAATTAATTAAAATAAAATGACTTAAAAGAATTTAAAGATATCATAGAATTAATAAATATATGTGGACAGAAAAACATGACTAGTTAGGAAATTTAACAAGATTCAATAATTATAGCTATTTTAGAATTTGTATCATTTAGTATAAATTTAACAAATACATTGATTCGAGTGAGAGATCTATGTGGAGAATAAAGAAATATCAGTTACAATAATACCTTGTCTTCAATATTTGAATTATTTTAAAAGAATTCGAATAATTGAACGTGAAATTTAAAGAAAGCTTTAAATGACATTTAAGATAATCAGTTACCAAATATTAGTTTCTTAAATATTTATAAATTGGAATTTAAATATAGCTTTTATATGGACAATAATGATACATAAATATGTGAAATGGTGTCTAAAATGAATTTGAAACAATCATGAAATTTAATTGAAGAATGCACGTGAATAATAAATAAACATCAGTTCTGGATTGTACTTCTCTATATTAGCTTTATAGCAATTTTATAATTTGAAAACTTTAACTTGGAATTGAAATTCAACTTTAAAGTATATAAAAATGATTTAAGTCATTTTGAGTAAGTGTGAGAGTCTTTGCAAGAATAATTTTCATAGGCATCGATTTGAGTGTGATATCGAAGTAAAAAACAAATAAACATTAATTACCAAATTAAGTTTTCTTCAATGTTTGTATTGTGCATATTGAATTTGAATAATTAAAAACAAAATTTAAATACATCTTTATATGTCATTTAGGATCATCAATTACCAGATCTATTTTGCTTACATTGATTAAAGGTGAACAATAATAATACAAAACCAAACATTAATGTGTCTTAAATAAATTTAAATCTGATATGAAATTTAATGTAGCAATGCAAGTGGATAAAAATAAATGTTAGTCATAAAATATAGTTGTCTTCAATAATTATATACTTGATATATAATTAGGATATAGTTCAGAATGATATTTAAATACAACTTTAAAGAATTAAGTAATGCTTAAAATTAATTAAAATAAAATGACTTAAATGAATTTAAAGATATCATAGAATTAATAAATATATGTGGACATGAAAAATGACTAGTTAGGAAATTTAACAAAATTCAATAATTATAGCTATTTTAGAATTTGTGTCATTTAGTATAAATTTAAAAAATACATTGATTCGAGTGAGAGATCTATGTAGAGAATAAAGAAATATCAGTTACAATAATACCTTGTCTTCAATATTTGAATTATTTTAAAAGAATTCGAATAATTGAACGTGAAATTTAAAGAAAGCTTTAAATGACATTTAAGATAATCAGTTACCAAATATTACTTTCTTAAATATTAATAAATTGGAATTTAAATGTACCTTTTATATGGACAATAATGATCCGTAAATATGTGAAATGGTGTCTAAAATGAATTTGAAACAATCATGAAATTTAATTGAAGAATGCACGTGAATAATAAATAAACATCAGTTCTGGATTGTACTTCTCTATATTAGCTTTATAGCAATTTTATAATTTGAATACTTTAACTTGGAATTGAAATTCAGCTTTAAAGTATATAAAAATGATTAAAGTCATTTTGAGTAAATGTGAGAGTCTTTGCAAGAATAATTTCCATATGCATCGATTTGAGTGTGATATCGAAGTAAAAACCAAATAAACATTAATTGTGACGACCAAACTCACACCCTACCTAACTATAAAATAAGAATATCTTCAGAGAAAAACACTTTTATTGATGAACTTTGAAGAAGTACAAGACCTTTGGGTCAGAATTCATCGATGTCCAATTGATAGTCTGAGAACGTCTCCAGGAAAGTTAGCCGCGCTAAGCGTCATTAAAAGCAATTCCTTTCCTTAGACAAGACGTCCCAAAGTCTCGCATGAACTCCTCTGAAACTTCCCCGACTACTTTGACTGCCTTGTTTACAACCAAAACCACAGCTTTCACACTTATTTTACAGTCTGATAGAGCGCGAGTCCAGTCGTACACGTTTTCCTCCATCAGCTGGTCTTTATTCTACTCGAACACTCCCGTATATTTACAACTATTTACAGGTTGCCCTGCCTTGACCACTTTTCACTCGAGATCTTTCTCCTCAAACTCCGTCCCTAAGTTGTTCAATTAGAACAACCAATCAAAACAAGAAAACCAGAGAACAAGAGGGGTGAGAAGCAATCCAACACACTCACATAGGAGAAACAGTGTAAAATAAATAAGCAAGTAAATCCAGTAAAAAGTAATAACGCATCCAACAAAATCATCCAAGATTTCAACACACTCTAGACGAGGATGTGGGCCCAACATTCTCCAGGAAAGTCACCGAGAAGCCGCTCGGCAAGATGATCCTCGGAGGGCCTGCAGTGTGAATTAGGTTCCGGATGGGACAAACCTCATCATCACCTGTTGGTAGGTCCCACCTAACCACACCCCAAGGACCGCAACCCTTACGGTATCCCCTAGATCTCACAGCGTTACCCAATGGCACAGCCTGGCCTTGACTGTCCAGTTGGGTCCACTGACCTTTCCTGCTCATAGAGTATCCACAAGCCAATAGAAATCTCTTGGAATTATTCTGAGAATTGATCAAATAATATTTTCTTTTAAAAATCGGGATGCCTCAAAAAAATGTTTAAGAAAAATTCGGAGGCTCCTTCTTCGAGTCAATTCTCAGGAATAAATCCCGTTTGAAATAATCATTTTTGAAAACAAATAGGACCCAAGGGAGGTCCAACACCTATTTATTCACACTATACTCCCTCATGAGTTGAGCATTCTCCCCCCCTTACCTTTCTTCGAAAAATCCTCCGATCGATTATCTTCTCGTCTCTTGAAACCCTATCAAACCAAGTTAATTTTCCGAACCGAATATGTATATGGAACCTATGGAAGACAAGGATTTGAACTATGCAAGAAAATCCAAGTTCTGAGCAGTTTTCCGGTGAGCTCGCCGGAGAAGGTGGTGGTTGGCGGCGGAGCTCCGGCAAGAGGGTGGAGTTAAGGGTGGAAACCGATTGGAAAAGCTTCCTCTCACTCCCAGGAACTCAATGTTATAGGTGGGTAGCTGAAAAGGTCTCTGGTTTGGCCAAAACGATGAACACCGTGAAGCTTTTCCGGTCAACAATGGCAGAATGAAATCTAGACTTCCAAACTTCAAAATTCTTGCACGAATAGCTTCCTGGTGAAATTCGAAGCAAAATAGACTCTTGGTTCGACAAAATTGATGGAGATTTGAGGGAGAACCGAGAGCTTAAAGTTTCGGAATTTCTTGAGCTCGGTTGGGTGTTTTGTGGTGGTTTTTGGGCGGAGAAGATGTTAGGGAAGGCTTTAGGAGGCTGAGGGGAAGGTTTAGCAAGGATTTGGAGGCTTGGGTTGCTCTAATTTGAGCTGGTTTGAACTTGAACTTCGTGGTGGTATTTATAGACAAAACCAGGGACCAAAGTTTGAATTAAAACTATTTCTGAAATCACGGTTAGGTCCTTCAGAGTTAGGTAGGTTCGCAGTTTAGTCCTTCCTGAAATAATTTTTTATTCTCATCCTTATCCTTTGAATTCTCTAGAACTTGATTTCATCCTTATCCTTATCTTGATTTTTATTTTTATTTTATTATACTATAATAATTGCATTAATAATAATACTAATTAAAATACTCCTATTATTTCTAGTTGAGGGAAAAATTTAGGTCGTTACATTAATTACTAAATTAAGTTTTCTTCAAAGTTTGTATTGTGCATATTGAAATTGAATCATCGAAAATGAAATTTAAATATATCTTTATATCTCATTTAGGATCATCTGTTACCAAATCTATTTTGCTTACATTGATTAAAGGTGTTCTGGGAATGAACATTGAGGGAAGGTATAGTACCAAAGGGTGGAGAGATTGTGCTAGGGAGAGAGAGTAAGAGAGAGAATGCTGAATTTCATGTGTTATTTTATCAAATGAGCCAAAAGTCCCTTACAATTGATAACTACCTCCTATTTATAGAGCTTGGGTACTACCTATTGGGCCAATTGGGCCTCCGAGATCAAGGCCCATCTGAAGTCCAGGGCCCCGCCTCAGGGCGGGATACATGCTGGGCGTTGCCCCTCTAGGGGCTCGCCCAGTCCACTAGTCCACAAGACACCGAGCTCGAGGTACGAGAGCTAAGGGTGTCTTTTAAATGCAATTGGGCCTCCGAGATCAAGGCCCATCTGAAGTCCAGGGCCCCGCCTCAGGGCGGGATACATGCTGGGCGTTGCCCCTCTAGGGGCTCGCCCAGTCCACTAGTCCACAAGACACCGAGCTCGAGGTACGAGAGCCAAGGGTGTCTTTTAAACGCTGTTACATGTCTTATCGTACACCGGAATCTACCCACAAAAGATGCTGAGATTGTCGCCAACATGGCGTGAGCAAAAGGAAACTAGCATTTCAGTTACCCAATCCACTGACTTAACGAGCGAACAGAGCTTGCAAGTCCACAAGTCCGCAAGCGGCGAGAACGACTACTCTGTATTGGTGATAAGTTGGAGCAGGTGTATGATCGCTCGCCGGCGGGAAAGGTGGCAGGCATGGGTCATGTGCCGATCATTCAATCATTGACTGGCGGTGACCCCGGCGAGAGACTGAACTTCGTTGTTGGTGTCAATCGTCAGGCGATGGCGTTTGATCCTTATAGTGGCGAGGCTTTCCGCGCTTTCCCTTATTTTAAAACCCTTTCAAATTTCAATCTGCCTCACGTGGCTGCCCCACGTGATGTGTTGGTTACATCAATTTCCCTCTTTCTCCGTAACCGTCACTTCACCTTTCATAACCGTCCCATCGTGCGTAGTAACTCCCCTTTGCACGCGACCCACCTCCCCAAAACCATCATGACTTCCAACCTTCCACACGCGTCCAACACGCGTCACCCTTCCAGCTTCTCCCCTTCTCCTATAAAAACCCTTCTTCCCCACTGTCATCCCTTTCCGAGACCCTTCTCACTTCCCTAATCGCTTACCAAACTCCTTCTGCCCACTTCCGCTCCGGAGCCGTCGCTTATCACCCTTTCCGCTACCCACTCTTCACATCCTACTCCGGTGAGTCCCCTTGTCCTTATCTTTACATCGCACACATACTGATCTTTTCCTTTCTTTCACTTCACTGTCTTCTAAAAATGGCTTCAAACCCTACCTCCCCTAATCACTCTTCTTCCTCCTCCGAAAGCGACCCTGACTCCACCGCTGCCGGCGGCCTCCGTTTAGAGGTTCCGGAGATCCCAGCTCACCGACTAAAAACCTACGCCACTCTGCCCCTTCCAGTCCAAGTAGCCCCCAAACACGAGGCTATAGATCAACCTTCCATCTTCCAAGACAGCGATCCCATTGTGCAATTCGTGAACTCCCTGGGTGGCTTGTCCAATGACGATGAGTTTAACGCCAAACTCAGGATCTGGGTTTGCAGTCCCGGGGATCGCCCCTGGCTTCACAAGCCAGACGGCGACGTAAAGAGATCCCATTTCTTCTTTGCGTACGAATACATGTTTAGCGAGCTTGGAATCAGGCTTCCTTTCTCGCCCTTTGTCCAAACCGTCCTCCGCGACATCAACGCGGCTCCCTGTCAACTCCACCCTAACGCCTGGGCTTTCATTCGATGTTTTGAAATCCTAAGCGCCGCTGTCGGCATCGCCCCATCCCCCACCAGTTTCTTCTACCTTTACGACGTCGACTCCAAGTCCATCAAAAACAAAGGATGGATTTCCTTGAAGGCCCGAGCCGGCCGGAAGTGTTTGCATCCTCACAAAAGTAACGCGAAGTCCTCCTTCGCACGAAAGTACTTCCGTGTGGCGGTTCATCCCGCCTACCCAGAGGCATTCACCCTCAGAGACGGGACCGCCCTCTTTCCACTTTATTGGACGGAGAAGCCCAACGGGATCACCGATCCTTCAGAGGAATCCTTGTCCGCCACCGATAAAGCCTTTCTTGATCTCCTTGCCCCACTTCCCATCCTTGACTGCACAACAGTCCTTGAGGGCGCTGACCTCTCAAGAACTCCCAAATACTTAGGTTGCCCATAGCTCACTTTTATTATTGACATTTCCTTTCTCGACTCCTATGTTGTCACTGATCGTTTTTTTTATTGTTACAGAAGATATGAATTTCACGAACGCCGAGCTCCTGAAGGCCCGTGAGAGGAGAATGGCTCGCTTTTCCCCAAAATTCAACACTGAAGGCGACGCGAAAAAACGGGGCGGTGCTGAGAACCAAGCCGAGAGCACCAAAGCCCCCAAGAGGAGAAGATTGACCAAAACCTCCTCCGGCGCCGGCACATCCAACCCTGGCGCTCAGCCCACCACTGCTGCTGCGCCTAAAGGCAAAAATGTCGCTGAAGCCTCCATCGCCGCAGCTACCGAGCCAACCGCCGTACCAGCTTCTACTCCTGCCTCCGCCGGTGCGACCGCTGCTGTTGCCGCTGAGTCCTCAGTTGGCGCCACAGCCGCCTCCGCCGGCGTTAACGCCACAAAAGCTGCTGCGTCTTCCGACACTCCTATTGAAGAGAAGGAAAAAGAAAATGAAACCCCAAAGTCTCCCCCTCACCAAGAGGCGCCTCCTAGCCCGCCCCCAACACGTGATGCGGGCTCCATGCCTTCCCCGCCTCATCAAGGGGAAAAATCCCGTCCTGGCGCTGCCACTACCTCTGAAGCGGCTCAAATTGAACAAGCCCCTGCTCCCGAGGTCGGTTCTTCAAGCTATTATAATATGCTCCCCAACGCCATTGAACCCTCAGAATTCTTACTTGCTGGTCTCAACCGTGACGTCATAGAAAAAGAAGTTTTGAGTCGGGGCCTGAATGATACCAAGGAGGAGACTCTTGCTTGCCTCCTACGCGCTGGGTGCATCTTTGCTCACACGTTTGAGAAGTTCAATGCCGCCAACGTTGAAGCTGAGCGGTTGAAGGCCGAAAGTGCTAAGCATCAAGAAGCCGCCGCTGCTTGGGAAAAGCGTTTCGACAAACTAGCGACGCAGGCAGGAAAAGACAAAGTCTATGCCGACAAGATGATTGGCACGGCGGGGATTAAAATCGGCGAGCTGGAGGATCAGCTGGCGCTGATGAAGGAAGAAGCAGATGAGCTTGATGCAAGCCTTCAAGCTTGCAAGAAGGAGAAAGAGCAAGCTGAGAAGGACTTGATCGCCCGAGGCGAGGCGCTGATTGCTAAGGAGTCAGAGCTTGTCGTTCTGTGCGCTGAGCTGGAGTTAGTGAAAAAAGCGTTGGCGGAGCAAGAGAAAAAGTCTGCGGAGTCCTTGGCCTTGGCGAAATCTGACATGGAGGCGGTGATGCAGGCTACATCCGAGGAGATCAAGAAAGCGACCGAAACCCACGCCGAGGCCCTCGCCACGAAAGATGCTGAGATTGCTTCCCAACTAGCAAAGATCAAAAGTCTAGAGGACGAGCTGGCGACTGAGAAGGCCAAAGCCATTGAGGCGAGGGAACAAGCCGCTGACATCGCCCTTGACAACCGCGAGCGCGGTTTCTACCTCGCCAAAGATCAGGCCCAACATTTGTACCCGAACTTTGACTTTAGCGCCATGGGAGTAATGAAAGAGATAACCACCGCAGGACTGGTTGGTCCCGACGATCCTCCCCTGATTGACCAAAACCTCTGGACAGCGACTGAAGAAGAAGAGGAAGAAGAAGAACAGGAGAAAGAAAACAATGAATAATGTAATTTTAACATTACTTTAGCTTTTACTGTCACCTTGTAGTGTACTTTTCCGCCATTCGTCTATGTTTAAGCAACCCTTCGCCATAGCTTTTTATATCGCCGTTGGATATTTTGTAAATCATGTTGGAATGCTTCCGCCAAACATTTTTAGTCGCCACTATTTTGCGGTAGGTCGCTACCCTCATTTTTGGCGGTAGGTCGCAACCCTCTTGCGGTAGGTCGCGACCCTCTTGCGGTAGGTCGCCACCATTTTGCGGTAGGTCGCTACCCTCTTTTTTGGCGGTAGGTCGCGACCCTTTAGCGGTAGGTCGCCATCCTCTTGCGGTAGGTCGCGACCCTCTTGCGGTAGGTCGCCACCCTTAGCGGTAGGTCGCCACCCTTTTGGCGACTTTTGTGTGTCTAAACTGAGTCTTACAGGTCGCCACCCATAGCGTTTGGTCGCCACCCTTTGGCATGAGGTCACCACCCTAGCGGTAGGTCGCCACCCTTGGTGTGATCGTCCCATTTCGGGACTCAAAGTGCTTTGGGTTCCAATGGCCAGTTGGATTACCAAAGCGGTGCTCAGTAGAATGGGCAATTTGTACCCCACACATCGCCAATGAATCCGGTTGTTACGTGGGCTTTTCCGGGGCTAATTTAGTTCATCGTGAAACTTGTTTCACTTTGTAACTAAATCGCGCCATCAGGAGCTTGTCCCACCCAATAACAAACCGCTTATGGAAGAGTCTTCCAAGTTTCACAAAACTTTAATGGTGTGCCCCAATTCACCCGCTCTTTCTCTTTGATCCGATTTGCTCCTCTCTGTCTGAATCAAAACCAGTGAAGACAATATAACTTTTAATACCAACTTCAAAATAAGAAAATTAGGAAATACAACAACTGAGAAGGGAATCAAATGAAAGACGGAGGAAAAGTTTGAAGGAATTGGAAAAATTTGTTGGCCAGCGATCTTAACCATAGCAACGCTTTACTCGCCAAACTTCCATGGCCAAAATAAAACGTGCCCACCAGAATTCCGCCGCCGGAGTAAAACGTGCTTGCTAGATTCCAACGCCAACGACATTCTCTCGCCGTCGAACTCCATCGCCAACAACACTAGCTCGCCAAAGCAAACGTGCTCGCCAGAATTTGCTCACCTCCTAATCGAGATTTTCATCCGAAGCTTCGATTTCATAACATCTATGACCAACCAACGCACTCTTCTTGCCGTACAAGTTAAGGCAATTATTGTAACACTCCCTCGCCATCTTCTGGTCCACTTTCAGCTTTCCCACCTTTCCACTGCTTAGCGGATACTTGACCGCCAAGTGGGCTGTCGAAATTACAGCACAAAGGCGATTCAACGTATTTCGCCCAATGATGACATTGTAGGATGCTACCACCTGGAGAACCAGATACCTTACCTTCAAAACCCTAGCACACTCGTCTTCCCCAAATATTGTGTCTAGATCAATGTATCCCCGCACCATTACTTGCTCCCCCGCGAAACCTACCAAGGTTCCCACGTACGGAGTTAGATCATTGTCAGTTAGTCCCAACTTGTCAAATGCATCACCATAGATAATATCAGCCGAACTACCCTGATCCAGGAGTACCCTTCTAATGTTGAAACTGTTCATCCTTAACTGCACCACAATCGGGTCGTCCTTATGAGGCTTTATCCCCTCAAAGTCCGCCATCGAGATTGTTATGTCAGGGTGTACGAATCCAAAAGCGACCTCATGAACGGAATTTACGGCACGAACATGGCGTTTACGCGCCGCGTGAGTGTCGCCACCGCCGCCAAATCCCCCGGCGATGGTGTTGATGGTCCCGACGGGCGGTCCTGAGTGTCGAGCGAACGTGTCATCAGCCTCTTTTGTGGCGATAGCCGCTGATTCTTGTTTTTTCTTGCCCTTAGTGTCCGCTCGCTCCTCCTCCCGCTTGTGCACTTTGTTTTGATCGCCTCCATTGCGCCACTGGCCTTGACGATTTCCTTGATATCCCGCCCGGATCAACTTGTCAATCTCCCGCTGCAAAGTCCAACAGTCATCCGTATCATGCCCGGCGGACCGGTGGAACTCGCACCACTTCTTGGGATTGGCGTCCCGTGGCTGATACTTTGGGGCCTCCGGCTCATCCACTAGATTTGCGTCGCTTGCCCCTCGGAGCGTATCCGATACATCTGTGTTCATCACCATATCAGTTTCCTCCCGCTGGCGATGAGACTTAGATTGCCAAGGCCGACGTTGTTCATAATCATCGCGCCGTGGATACAACTGTTCCTTGGTCGGTTTGAATACCGACTTCCCCTTACCCGGCTTCTGCTGTTTGCCTTCCCCCTCATCTTCGCCGCTCCTATCTTTTTCCACGCGCTTGGGCGACGTGTCGCCCTTTTCCAACTTCGCGCGCTTTCTTTTGAAAGCGTCGTCCTCCTCGTCGAGAATATAAGTGCTGGCACGAGCACGCATCTCTCCCATCGAGCGCGCCGGCTTACGTGTCAATTTGCTGTTCAACCCTCCCGGCAGCAAACCGTTTTTAAATGCTAAAGCACAAGCTCGAGGCTCCTCGTCCTCTACCTTTACCGACGCCGCGCTATACCTTGCCATGTACTCTTTCAGTGACTCCCCTTCCTGCTGGCGAATATTGTATAGATCATTGATTGTCACCGGCTGATTCTTATTTGCCGAGAATTGCACTAGAAACTTGGATGAGAAGTCTCTGAAATTTGAAATCGATCCACGCGGCAAAGTTGTGAACCATGCCATCGCCGTCGATTTGAACGTCGATGGAAACATCCTGCACTTCACCGCATCTGACGCCGCAATTATCACCATCTTCGTATTAAAATACAGAAGATGATCTTTCGGATCGGAATCTCCGCTGTAAGAATCCAGAACTAACGTTTTCATGTTATCCGGAATCACCACATTCTCAACATCTTCCGAGAACGGACGGAACTCAGCCACGGAGTCTGCTTCTCTGCTTCCATCATCTCGCTGCTCGCGACGGTAGAAATCCAACTGAGCCTGTAGATGCTCATTCCGCTGCTGGATGTTGCCAATACTGCGCAGCAAATGGCGCCATTGCTCCTGTGTCACCGCCGGCTGTTGCTCCGGAGCAGGTGAATTCTCTGGTGAGCGCTCCAGAGATCCCTCCTGTGAAGGCGATGGAGGAGGTGGTGGTGATGGAAGAGGAGAAGGCGACTGTACTCCTGTCGTTCGTACCGGAGAATCCAGGTCCACACGATGAGGCCGCCGAGGCGGCGAAATCCGCTGTCGCATTGGTGAATGATGCTGCCTCCTGCGTCGAGTCTCCATCCAAACCAGAAACGATGCAAACTCGATCAGAGAACCAACACTAGTCACAGAATCAAAATCAGAAAACCAGAGAATTGCCTAATCACAATCAGAGGTAACTTCATGCACAATCAATCCACGTGAATGGGAGTAGAAAGTTTTCGATTCCCCACAGACGGCGCCAAATGTTCTGGGAATGAACATTGAGGGAAGGTATAGTACCAAAGGGTGGAGAGATTGTGCTAGGGAGAGAGAGTAAGAGAGAGAATGCTGAATTTCATGTGTTATTTTATCAAATGAGCCAAAAGTCCCTTACAATTGATAACTACCTCCTATTTATAGAGCTTGGGTACTACCTATTGGGCCAATTGGGCCTCCGAGATCAAGGCCCATCTGAAGTCCAGGGCCCCGCCTCAGGGCGGGATACATGCTGGGCGTTGCCCCTCTAGGGGCTCGCCCAGTCCAAAAGGTGAACAATAATAATACAAAACCAAACATTAATGTGTCTTAAATAAATTTAAAACTGAAATGAAATTTAATGAAGCAATGCAAGTGGATAACAATAAATGTTAGTCATAAAATATAGTTGTCTTCAATAATTATATACTTGATATATAATTAGGATATAATTCAGAATGATATTTAAATACAACTTTAAAGAATTAAGTAATGCTTAAAATTAATTAAAATAAAATGACTTAAATGAATTTAAAGATAACATAGAATTAATAAATATATGTGGACATGAAAAATGACTAGTTAGGAAATTTAACAAAATTCAATAATTATAGCTATTTTAGAATTTGTGTCATTTAGTATAAATTTAAAAAATACATTGATTCGAGTGAGAGATCTATGTAGAGAATAAAGAAATATCAGTTACAATATTACCTTGTCTTCAATATTTAAATTATTGTAAAAGAATTCGAATAATTAAACGTGAAATTTAAAGAAAGCTTTAAATGACATTTAAGATAATCAGTTACCAAATATTACTTTCTTAAATATTTATAAATTGTAATTTAATTGTAGCTTTTATATGGACAATAATGATACATAAATATGTGAAATGGTGTCTAAAATGAATTTGAAACAATCATGAAATTTAATTGAAGAATGCACGTGAATAATAAATAAACATCAGTTCTGGATTTTACTTCTCTATATTAGCTTTATAGCAATTTTATAATTTGAAAACTTTAACTTGGAATTGAAATTCAACTTTAAAGTATATAAAAATGATTAAAGTCATTTTGAGTAAGTGTGAGAGTCTTTGCAAGAATAATTTTCATAGGCATCGATTTGATTGTGATATCAAAGTAAAAAACAAATAAACATTAATTACCAAATTAAGTTTTCTTCAATGTTTGTATTGTGCATATTGAATTTGAATAATTGAAAACGAAATTTAAATACATCTTTATATGTCATTTAGGATCATCAGTTACCAGATCTATTTTGCTTACATTGATTAAAGGTGAACAATAATAATACAAAACCAAACATTAATGTGTCCTAAAAAAATTTAAAACTGATATGAAATTTAATGTAGCAATGCTGAAGGTGTGAAAAACGACTAGAAGGGGGGGTTGAATAGCGTTTTCAATATAAAAACTTTCCCCTTAAGATTTAAAGTAAATCTTTTCGGTTTCTCTAAGATAGATGGTGCAGCGGATAAAGATAGAGAGAAGAGAGAAGCACACAAGTATTTTATCCTGGTTCACTTGATAAATCCCTCAAGCTAATCCAGTCCACCCGTTAAGGTGATTTCTTCCTTCTTAGAATGAAGGCAATCCACTAATCAGATAATTGTTACAACTGCACTTGAAACCTACAAGTGACTAACAATACACTGACTTAGCTCACACCAAGATTCACTCTCTTAGTCTTCTCTAGGATCCGATCAACCTTGATCTCCTAAAGAAATCACCACTAAGATTCACTCTCTTAGTCTTCTTAAGGATACTGACCTACCCGGTCCCTTAAGGAAAATCAAACAACTGTTTGAGGTTGGTGTTTACAAAGGTTTTGCTTCTAAATAAGCTGAGTGTAAACTAAATAAGAACAGATGAAGAAAGTAGAGGCTTGAATCTTTTCTTGTATTGCAGCTCTGGGTTTCTCTCTCTTAGCTTTCTTCTTTTCTTCAGCCTTTATAGTCCAAGGTGCAAAGGATATTTCTGTTGAGAGAATATGACCGTTGGAGGGCATTTCTGGAACTTCCAGAACCTGCTGTGGCTGAACCTTGGTAGGTAGGCTTGTCAGAATAGTACACTGCTCTTGTACTTCTTGATAGAGACATTTGCCTTTAACCAATGACTTCTGATCAGAGTTATGCTTCGTGTTGGAACTTGTGAAGCTTGGTGATCAGAGTCAGAGGGATGCTTGGATCCTCTGACCTTCGTAACTTCTGCTTCTGGACCTTCAGAGCCTCTGGTCCCTCAGAGCTTCTGGTCTTCAGATCCTCTGATCCTCAGATCTTCTGATCCTCTGATCCTCTGATCCTCAGATCCTCTGATCCTCAGATCCTCTGATCCTCAGATCCTCTGACGAATATATCTTCTGGTGTCAGAATCAGAACCTGTTTGTCAAAACACTCAAGACAAACATTAGAGTATCATAGTTGTTCATCCACAAATAAATACTTGTTATCATCAAAACATAGAGTTGTACCACATGACCAAATCTTGATCTTACAATCTCCCCCTTTTTGATGATGACAAAACCATGTATTTTGATGAACAACTCTAAACAAATAAACTGAATACACTCAGAGTATAAGGTATCAGAGTTAAAACTTATCCTGATGTGTATAGTTTATCTTGCTCCTTCTGAATCCAAGACTCGTGCTTGATTCTGAGCTAAGCTCCCCCTGAATCTAATACTTAATATCAATGTTAGTAATATCTAGATTCTGAGCTAAATAATATAGGAGTTGTCAAGATACTATAAGTTCTCCCCCTTTTTGTCATAAGCAAAAAGAATGAAGGTGGGAAAAAATAGTAAGAGCATAAGACGAAATACTCCCCCTCAGAAGGAATACCAAGGGATACTTGGCTGCTGATTAGTATATCTTCTTATGAGAGCAGAAGTGTCAAAGTCCAGAGGTTCTGGTGACATCTCCATTCTGGAAAAAATTCCATCTTCAGATGCTTCAGAATGAGAAGCTATGAACCTACTCTTCTTCTGATGACGCAAGTCAGAAGTTGTATTAGCATCTTCTGATGTTGTTGCTTCTGGTTTGACAAGTTCTGAGTCTTTGTTTCTATCTGAAACAGTCATGCTCATCTCTACAAGCTTTTTCAGCTAGCTTTGACTTGACCAAATCTTACTCTACTGATGCCTCCAAGATTAACTTCACCTTCAGGTTCAAGTTTTGGATCTTGAGACATATGCCTTTCTCCCGTCATGTGTTGCCTGCATCCACTGTCCAGGTTCCATGGTTGGAGTTTCGATGGACCTATTGAAGATATCTGCAACATATATAATCTTATCCCTAGGTACCCACTTTCTGGGTCCTTTCTTGTTAGTTAGCCCAGAAGTTCTGACAACTTTGGGTCTTTCAACAGGATAATGTAAAGGAATTTGAGCATGATATTTTGACATTGAGAAAGTTCCTTTCTTAAGAGATGATGGAGCAACTTCAGAAGGTTTAGAATGACCAATGTCATATATTCCATTTCTGCTTACGCCATAGATCATTGAAGCCATTAAGCTTCTGTCTACGCTTTTAGCTAGGAATCTTTGAAAAGACTTTTCATACTTAGACTCATTTCTACAATCAGAGGCATCACAAGCAACAATTTCTTCTAACTTAGCAATCTGGTTCTTAAGCACAGAGTTAGAATTGATCAAAGCATGATTATCATTTTTCAAATCAGAAATAATTTTCTCATGTTCAACAGAAGTTTCAGAGGCAGCAGAGAAATTCTTTTTCAACCTTTTATGCTTAGTCAAGAGAGAGTTATATTTATCCATAATTTCAGACAAAGCATCTTTAAGTTCAGAAGTTGAGAAAGAATCAAATACCTCATTTTCATCGTCAGAGTCTGGATCTCCTTCTGATTCTGAGTCAGAGTCAACAGCTTCCTTTGACTCTGCTCCTTTGTCTTTGACAATAGCCATGAGTCCTTGGACTTCACCATCTGAGTCAACATCCTCTGATTCTGATTCATCAAAAGTCACCATCAGACTTTTCTTTGGTTTGAAATGCTTCTTTGACTTTTCGTCCTTTGATGAACCTTTGTATTTGCTCTGCCTGTGCTTCCAGATGCAGTTGAACTTTCTGGATATCAGAGTCAGCTCATCTTCATCAGAATCTTCTGATGCTTCTTCAGATTCCTCTTCTTCAGCTTGAAGAGCTTTTGACTTCTCAGCCTTAGCCTTTTCAGATTTAGATTTCAAGGCTATGGACTTTTTCTTCTGATCCTGATGTTCAGCACGCTTTAGTTCATGACACTTCAGTATGCTTATGAGTTCTTCCAAACTCATCTGCTCAACATCTCTAGTTAGCTCCAAGGAAGTTATCAAAGGCATCCAGCTTTCAGGAAGACCTCTAAGGATCCTCATGACATGATCCACAGTGGTGTAGCTATTGCTGAGGGGTCTTATTCCAGCAATAATCAACTGGAATCTGGAAAACATATCCTCAATGGATTCGTCAGGTTCCATTTGGAAGGATTCATATTTCTGGATCAAAGACAGTGCCTTTGATTCTTTCACTTTCTTGTTTCCTTCATGAGACATCTTCAAGGATTCAAAGATGCCCTTGGCGGAATCACGATCAGTAATTTTCTCATATTCTTCATATGAAATGGCACTTTGCAGAATAGCTCTTGATCGGTGATGATCTCTGAACTCCTTCTTTTGATCTTCACTCATCTTCTCCCTTGGGATCTTTACACCATGTTCATCGACAGGAGGGGTGTAGCCATCAACAACAAAATCCCAGAGATCAGGATCAAAGCCAAGAAAGAAGCTTTTGATTCTATCTTTCCAGAAATCAAATCTCTGACCATCAAAGATAGGTGGTCTTGCACTGTATTGATATTTGCTTGTAGTAGTGGTGGAATCCATGAGTTTTTCACACTGGCCCGGATCTACTGAACACTGTTAAGTGTGGTAATCAGAACTTGCGCTCTGATACCAATTGAAGGTGTGAAAAACGACTAGAAGGGGGGGTTGAATAGCGTTTTCAATATAAAAACTTTCCCCTTAAGATTTAAAGTAAATCTTTTCGGTTTCTCTAAGATAGATGGTGCAGCGGATAAAGATAGAGAGAAGAGAGAAGCACACAAGTATTTTATCCTGGTTCACTTGATAAATCCCTCAAGCTAATCCAGTCCACCCGTTAAGGTGATTTCTTCCTTCTTAGAATGAAGGCAATCCACTAATCAGATAATTGTTACAACTGCACTTGAAACCTACAAGTGACTAACAATACACTGACTTAGCTCACACCAAGATTCACTCTCTTAGTCTTCTCTAGGATCCGATCAACCTTGATCTCCTAAAGGAATCACCACTAAGATTCACTCTCTTAGTCTTCTTAAGGATACTGACCTACCCGGTCCCTTAAGGAAAATCAAACAACTGTTTGAGGTTGGTGTTTACAAAGGTTTTGCTTCTAAATAAGCTGAGTGTAAACTAAATAAGAACAGATGAAGAAAGTAGAGGCTTGAATCTTTTCTTGTATTGCAGCTCTGGGTTTCTCTCTCTTAGCTTTCTTCTTTTCTTCAGCCTTTATAGTCCAAGGTGCAAAGGATATTTCTGTTGAGAGAATATGACCGTTGGAGGGCATTTCTGGAACTTCCAGAACCTGCTGTGGCTGAACCTTGGTAGGTAGGCTTGTCAGAATAGTACACTGCTCTTGTACTTCTTGATAGAGACATTTGCCTTTAAACAATGACTTCTGATCAGAGTTATGCTTCGTGTTGGAACTTGTGAAGCTTGGTGATCAGAGTCAGAGGGATGCTTGGATCCTCTGACCTTCGTAACTTCTGCTTCTGGACCTTCAGAGCCTCTAGTCCCTCAGAGCTTCTGGTCTTCAGATCCTCTGATCCTCAGATCTTCTGATCCTCTGATCCTCTGATCCTCAGATCCTCTGATCCTCAGATCCTCTGATCTTCAGATCCTCTGATCCTCAGATCCTCTGACGAATATATCTTCTGGTGTCAGAATCAGAACCTGTTTGTCAAAACACTCAAGACAAACATTAGAGTATCATAGTTGTTCATCCACAAATAAATACTTGTTATCATCAAAACATAGAGTTGTACCACATGACCAAATCTTGATCTTACAAATGCAAGTGGATAACAATAAATGTTAGTCATAAAATATAGTTGTCTTCAATAATTATATACTTGATATATAATTAGGATATAGTTTAGAATGATATTTAAATACAACTTTAAAGAATTAAGTAATGCTTAAAATCAATTAAAATCAAATGACTTAAAAGAATTTAAAGATATCATAGAATTAATAAATATATGTGGACAGAAAAACATGACTAGTTAGGAAATTTAACAAGATTCAATAATTATAGCTATTTTAGAATTTGTATCATTTAGTATAAATTTAACAAATACATTGATTCGAGTGAGAGATCTATGTGGAGAATAAAGAAATATCAGTTACAATAATACCTTGTCCTCAATATTTGAATTATTTTAAAAGAATTCGAATAATTGAACGTGAAATTTAAAGAAAGCTTTAAATGACATTTAAGATAATCAGTTACCAAATATTACTTTCTTAAATATTTATAAATTGGAATTTAAATGTAGCTTTTATAAGGACAATAATGATACATAAATATGTGAAATGGTGTCTGAAATGAATTTGAAACAATCATGAAATTTAATTGAAGAATGCACGTGAATAATAAATAAACATCAGTTCTGGATTGTACTTCTCTATATTAGCTTTATAGCAATTTTATAATTAGAATACTTTAACTTGGAATTGAAATTCAGCTTTAAAGTATATAAAAATGATTAAAGTCATTTTGAGTAAATGTGAGAGTCTTTGCAAGAATAATTTCCATATGCATCGATTTGAGTGTGATATCGAAGTAAAAACCAAATAAACATTAATTACCAAATTAAGTTTTCTTCAATGTTTGTATTGTGCATATTGAATTTGAATCATTGAAAATGAAATTTAAATATATCTTTATATGTCATTTAGGATCATCTGTTACCAAATCTATTTTGCTTACATTGATTAAAGGTGAACAATAATAATACAAAACCAAACATTAATGTGTCTTAAATAAATTTAAAACTGATATGAAATTTAATGAAGCAATGCAAGTGGATAACATTAAATGTTAGTCAAAAAATACAGTTGTCTTCAATAATTATATACTTGATATATAATTAGGATATAATTCAGAATGATAATGAAATACAACTTTGAAGAATTAAGTAATGCTTAAAATCAATTAAAATCAAATGACTTAAAAGAATTTAAAGATATCATAGAATTAATAAATATATGTGGACAGGAAAACATGACTAGTTAGGAAATTTAACAAGATTCAATAATTATAGCTATTTTAGAATTTGTATCATTTAGTATAAATTTAACAAATACATTGATTCGAGTGAGAGATCTATGTGGAGAATAAAGAAATATCAGTTACAATAATACCTTGTCTTCAATATTTGAATTATTTTAAAAGAATTCGAATAATTGAACGTGAAATTTAAAGAAAGCTTTAAATGACATTTAAGATAATCAGTTACCAAATATTACTTTCTTAAATATTTATAAATTGGAATTTAAATGTAGCTTTTATATGGACAATAATGATACATAAATATGTGAAATGGTGTCTGAAATGAATTTGAAACAATCATGAAATTTAATTGAAGAATGCACGTGAATAATAAATAAACATCAGTTCTGGACTGTACTTCTCGATATTAGCTTTATAGCAATTTTATAATTTGAATACTTTAACTTGGAATTGAAATTCAGCTTTAAAGTATATAAAAATGATTAAAGTCATTTTGAGTAAATGTGAGAGTCTTTGCAAGAATAATTTCCATATGCATCGATTTGAGTGTGATATCGAAGTAAAAACCAAATAAACATTAATTACCAAATTAAGTTTTCTTCAATGTTTGTATTGTGCATATTGAATTTGAATCATTGAAAATGAAATTTAAATATATCTTTATATCTCATTTAGGATCATCTGTTACCAAATGTATTTTGCTTACATTGATTAAAGGTGAACAATAATAATACAAAACCAAACATTAATGTGTCTTAAATAAATTTAAAACTGAAATGAAATTTAATGAAGCATTGCAAGTGGATAACAATAAATGTTAGTCATAAAATATAGTTGTCTTCAATAATTATATACTTGATATATAATTAGGATATAATTCAGAATGATATTTAAATACAACTTTAAAGAATTAAGTAATGCTTAAAATTAATTAAAATAAAATGACTTAAATGAATTTAAAGATATCATAGAATTAATAAATATATGTGGACATGAAAAATGACTAGTTAGGAAATTTAACAAGATTCAATAATTATAGCTATTTTAGAATTTGTGTCATTTAGTATAAATTTAAAAAATACATTGATTCGAGTGAGAGATCTATGTAGAGAATAAAGAAATATCAGTTACAATAATACCTTGTCTTCAATATTTAAATTATTTTAAAAGAATTTGAATAATTGAACGTGAAATTTAAAGAAAGCTTTAAATGACATTTAAGATAATCAGTTACCAAATATTAGTTTCTTAAATATTTATAAATTGGAATTTAAATATAGCTTTTATATGGACAATAATGATACATAAATATGTGAAATGGTGTCTAAAATGAATTTGAAACAATCATGAAATTTAATTGAAGAATGCACGTGAATAATAAATAAACATCAGTTCTGGATTGTACTTCTCTATATTAGCTTTATAGCAATTTTATAATTTGAAAACTTTAACTTGGAATTGAAATTCAACTTTAAAGTATATAAAAATGATTTAAGTCATTTTGAGTAAGTGTGAGAGTCTTTGCAAGAATAATTTTCATAGGCATCGATTTGAGTGTGATATCGAAGTAAAAAACAAATAAACATTAATTACCAAATTAAGTTTTCTTCAATGTTTGTATTGTGCATATTGAATTTGAATAATTGAAAACAAAATTTAAATACATCTTTATATGTCATTTAGGATCATCAGTTACCAGATCTATTTTGCTTACATTGATTAAAGGTGAACAATAATAATACAAAACCAAACATTAATGTGTCTTAAATAAATTTAAAACTGATATGAAATTTAATGTAGCAATGCATGTGGATAACAATAAATGTTAGTCATAAAATATAGTTGTCTTCAATAATTATATACTTAATATATATAATTAGGATATAATTCAGAATGATATTTAAATACAACTTTAAAGAATTAAGTAATGCTTAAAATTAATTAAAATCAAATGACTTAAAAGAATTTAAAGATATCATAGAATTAATAAATATATGTGGACAGGAAAACATGACTAGTTAGGAAATTTAACAAGATTCAAAAATTATAGCTATTTTAGAATTTGTATCATTTAGTATAAATTTAACAAATACATTGATTCGAGTGAGAGATCTATGTGGAGAATAAAGAAATATCAGTTACAATAATACCTTGTCTTCAATATTTGAATTATTTTAAAAGAATTCGAATAATTGAACGTGAAATTTAAAGAATGCTTTAAATGACATTTAAGATAATCAGTTACCAAATATTACTTTCTTAAATATTTATAAACTGGAATTTAAATGTAGCTTTTATATGGACAATAATGATACATAAATATGTGAAATGGTGTCTGAAATGAATTTGAAACAATCATGAAATTTAATTGAAGAATGCACGTGAATAATAAATAAACATTAGTTCTGGATTGTACTTCTCTATATTAGCTTTATAGCAATTTTATAATTTGAATACTTTAACTTGGAATTGAAATTCAGCTTTAAAGTATATAAAAATGATTAAAGTCATTTTGAGTAAATGTGAGAGTCTTTGCCAGAATAATTTCCATATGCATCGATTTGAGTGTGATATCGAAGTAAAAACCAAATAAACATTAATTACCGAATTAAGTTTTCTTCAATGTTTGTATTGTGCATATTGAATTTGAATCATTGAAAATGAAATTTAAATATATCTTTATATGTCATTTAGGATCATCTGTTACCAAATCTATTTTGCTTACATTGATTAAAGGTGAACAATAATAATACAAAACCAAACATTAATGTGTCTTAAATAAATTTAAAACTGATATGAAATTTAATGTAGCAATACAAGTGGATAACAATAAATGTTAGTCATAAAATATAGTTGTCTTCAATAATTATATACTTAATATATATAATTAGGATATAATTCTGAATGATATTTAAATACAACTTTAAAGAATTAAGTAATGCTTAAAATTAATTAAAATCAAATGACTTAAAAGAATTTAAAGATATCATAGAATTAATAAATATATGTGGACAGGAAAACATGACTAGTTAGGAAATTTAACAAGATTCAATAATTATAGCTATTTTAGAATTTGTATCATTTAGTATAAATTTAACAAATACATTGATTCGAGTGAGAGATCTATGTGGAGAATAAAGAAATATCAGTTACAATAATACCTTGTCTTCAATATTTGAATTATTTTAAAATAATTCGAATAATTGAACGTGAAATTTAAAGAATGCTTTAAATGACATTTAAGATAATCAGTTACCAAATATTACTTTCTTAAATATTTATAAATTGGAATTTAAATGTAGCTTTTATATGGACAATAATGATACATAAATATGTGAAATGGTGTCTGAAATGAATTTGAAACAATCATGAAATTTAATTGAAGAATGCACGTGAATAATAAATAAACATCAGTTCTGGATTGTACTTCTCTATATTAGCTTTATAGCAATTTTATAATTTGAATACTTTAACTTGGAATTGAAATTCAGCTTTAAAGTATATAAAAATGATTAAAGTCATTTTGAGTAAATGTGAGAGTCTTTGCCAGAATAATTTCCATATGCATCGATTTGAGTGTGATATCGAAGTAAAAACCAAATAAACATTAATTACCGAATTAAGTTTTCTTCAATGTTTGTATTGTGCATATTGAATTTGAATCATTGAAAATGAAATTTAAATACATCTTTATATGTCATTTAAGATCATCAGTTAGCAAATCTATTATTGTTACATTGATTAAAGGTGAACAATAATAATACAAAACCAAACATTAATGTGTCTTAAATAAATTTAAAACTGATATGAAATTTAAAGAAGCAATGCAACTGGATAAGAATAAATGTTAGTCATAATATTTAGTTGGCTTCAATAATTATATACTTGATATATAATTAGGATATAATTCAGAATGAAATTTAAATACAACCTTAAAGAATTAAATAATGATAAAAATTAATTAGAATAAAATGTCTTAAATGAATTTAAAGCTATCATAAAATTGTTAAATATATGTGGACAGGAAAAAATCACTAGTTATGAAATTTTACAAGATTCAATAATTATAGCTATTATAGAATTTGTATCACTTAGTGTAAAATTTAACAAATACATTGATTCAAGTGAGAGATCTAAGTGGAGAATAAAGAAATATCAGTTACAAGATTACCTTATCTTCAATATTTGAATTATTTCAAAAGGATTCGAATAATTGAACGTGAAATTTAAAGAAAGTTTTAAATGACATTTAAGATAATCAGTTGACAAATATTACTTTCTTAAATATTTATAAATTGGAATTTAAATGTAGCTTTTATATGGACAATAATAATACATAAATATGTGAAATAGTGTCTGAAATAAATTTGAAACAATCATGGAATTTAATTGAAGAATGCACGTGAATAATATACTAGCCCGGCCGCAGTTTAGGTTATCTTCTTCCAGTTCTTCTGCAAAACCTCTAATTGCTTCCTCGTCACTCCCTGGGAAAGAGAGCCCAACTGGTTTACAAAGAAAATATGCTTTCCTCGCCCTAGTGAGGTAGCCTCTGGAGCCTGCACTTTGCACCACATCTTGTAAAGATGCAATTGTTGGGTCTACACCCCCAAAATCGTCCGTTACCTCCCTCAGGATTGAGGAGCCTACCTCTGATTTCGATTTCCTCCCTCTCTTCTTCTTTTCAGGCCCTTTACTTGATTTTGTCGGGATTAAGTCAGCCAAAACTTGGAGTTTGTGGCATCTATTTACCCCTTTATCAATGTTTTGAAGGTGAATGTTCAAACTTTGCTCAATATCATCTGATAATAACTCGAAATCCTCAGAGTCATCTGCAAAGATTCCTTCACATGTAATGGGCTCCTCAGGCACATTGGCTGAAAAGCCTTCAATAGGAAGCATTGGTCCAACCAGGTCCAAAAAAGAGCATAGCTCAGCAGTTCTGGTGGAAAATAGATTGGTTTTGTTTCTCTCGGCCCAAAAAGTATTGTTTTGACCCCCAACACCTTGGAATAGATAGGGTATAATCAGAAAATTACACCCATAACAGAACAAATTCCACCATTCAGTTGGAATCACCAAAGTCCATAGTGTTTCATTTGAATTTTGCCTCGCACCAGCAATAATTAAATTCAAAACATCATCCTTGGCATCCACCTGTATCAAGTTGAATTGGTTTGACCAATCATCTAAACGAATTAACTCCCTCGAGACCCCCATCTCATCACGTCCGACACAAGCATAATCATTGACATTGTTACACCCCGAGGCGTCGCCCGCATCCCCATTCAACCAGACCACCGGAGATTGGACGTCACCGGAGATTGATCTTCCGATGGCGATTTTTGGAATGAATCTTCCACCCAGAACTTCTCCGGCAACATATATTCATGATGCTTGTGGTCATCTTCCTCAGGGTATTCCTTACATACATGATCAATTTCAACCAGGACCTCCATCTCCTTATCATCCACCGTAATCGGAATCTTAAAATTTTCAAGCACTGGATCTGATTACATTATCAAAATCCTAGCAAAGTCATACCTTTCCTCCTCGCAAGTCTGAGTGTCCATGTGTTCTATCCAAGAATGTAACACCCCGATTTCGGTGGCGTCACTTTAGTAACCAAAATAAACTTAATGCGGAAAAACGTGAATATTTTTTTTTGATAATAACTAAGACAAGACTGAATTAAATAAAACCCAACACTAACCATAATCAGAACTAATATACAATATATAAACAGCCCCCGCTGTAGTAATAACCTCGTCACGAGTAAACCTCCAGTGACGGAAAGAAAAGTGTAACGCCCGAAGGCAATATGTACAGACTGTAAATAAAGGTGAAGTGTCCGCAACACCATCCCTCAAAACTGAGAATCAGCTGGCCCATCGGCCTGAAGCAAGACCTCCTAAGTCCAACCAACTCTCTGTGATTCCTGTAAAGAAACCACACAAAAAGCTATAGGTGGGAAGCTACCCTGTCCCAAAAGAAACAAATGATGTTCAGAGCTAAGACTCTACTCCTACACTAATCCCATCTTGAGGAGCTCACACCAGCACTAAAACCTACATGCTAGCATGATCGTCGTCCGAATTCGAAATCCAGAACGACCTAGTCTATGTACACCATCCGTCCTCCTCTCGCTACCGCGACGCGCTCCTGTTCCAGCATCCCAACCTAGTTCCCCCCGAAGGGTGAACCATCACGAACTAGCCCGCCAAAGACATCTGACAATGGGCGTTTGTCCGCCAAAACACACACAGAAGACGCGAGGGTCAACTCCAACGAATTATGTAAATAATAGCACCAATAGGTACAAATAATAGTTAGCCACTTAGGCTTATAACTAGAGATATCATTCCTAGGGTTGCATGTTCCACAAAATCGTAACGACAATAATAACAATTAGCATGTTCCAAGTAAGTTTATCAAATAGCAACCACACTCATCAACTAAGTCAGTATGCATGTTGCGTGATATGTATGCAGGTTAACCCAGTCAACCAATATGTGTGACGACCAAACTCACACCCTACCTAACTATAAAATAAGAATATCTTCAGAGAAAAACACTTTTATTGATGAACTTTGAAGAAGTACAAGACCTTTGGGTCAGAATTCATCGATGTCCAATTGATAGTCTGAGAACGTCTCCAGGAAAGTTAGCCGCGCTAAGCGTCATTAAAAGCAATTCCTTTCCTTAGACAAGACGTCCCAAAGTCTCGCATGAACTCCTCTGAATCTTCCCCGACTACTTTGACTGCCTTGTTTACAACCAAAACCACAGCTTTCACACTTATTTTACAGTCTGATAGAGCACGAGTCCAGTCGTACACGTCCTCTTCCAGCAGCTGGTCTTTATTCTACTCGAACACTCCCGTATATTTACAACTATCTACAGCTCTTCCTGCCTCGACCACTTTTCACTCGAGTTCTTTCTCCTCGAACTCCGTCCCTAAGTTGTTCAATTAGAACAACCAATCAAAGCAAGAAAACTAGAGAACAAGAGGGGTGAGAAGCAGTTCAACACACTCAAACAGGAGAAACAGTGTAAAATAAATAAGCAAGTAAATCCAGTAAAAAGTAATATCGCATCCAACAAAATCATCCAAGATTCAACACACTCTAGACGAGGATGTTGATCACAACCAAATCCAATCATTAAAAATCCACCACACTATGATGAGGATGTGGGCCCAACATTCTCCAGGAAAGTCACCGAGAAGCCGCTCAGCAAGATGATCCTATGGGAGCCTGCAGTGTGATTAGGTTCCGGATGGGACAAACCTCAACTACTCCTGTTGATAGGTCCCACCTAACCACACCCCAAGGACCGCAACCCTTACGGTATCCCCTAGATCTCACAGCGTTACCCAATGGCACAGCCTGGCCTCGACTGTCCAGTTGGGGCCACTGAACTTTCCTGCTCATAGAGTACCTGCAAGCCAATAGAAATCTCCTGGAAATATTTTGAGAATTGATCAAATAACATTTTCTTTAAAAATCAGGATGCCTCGTAAAAAAATGTTTAAGAAAAGATTTGGAGGCTCCTTCTTCGAATCAATTCCCAGGAATAAATCCCGTTTGAAAAAATCATTTTTGAAAACAAATAGGACCCAAGGGAGGTCCAACACCTATTTATTCACACTATACTCCCTCATGAGTTGAGCATTCTCCCCCCCTTACCTTTCTTCGAAAAATCCTCCGATCGATTATCTGCAATAATAATGTCGTACATCACTTTAGTCACTTCTCACCTTAAGGTTATAAAATTCCATGTTATTCTTCTTAATTTCAATATTCGTTTTTATTAAATAATTAGGCGGCAAGGTCGTCCATCGTTATATAGCTTTAAAATCAGGCGGCTTAGCCGACCATCATTATATAACTTATAAGGCGGCATAGCCGACCATGCATTTTCGATAGGCGGCAGAGCCGACCATTGGTGGATAAGGCGGCAGAGCCGACCATAATATCCAAGGAATTAATTAATTATTAATTATTTAGCTTAAACTTGAAAAATTCATAACTTTTGTTCTGGATCTCCAAAATTCATTCCGTTTCTTTCTAAATGTTCATTTTAATCCCATGAATCATAATCGACTCTTACTTTGCATTGAATCATTAAGAATAGTGAGTTATAAGGCCGGGAAGTTGCATACCTTCTTGTCTCTTGAAACCCTATCAAACCAAGTTAATTTTCCGAACCGAATATGTATATGGAACCTATGGAAGACAAGGATTTGAACTATGCAAGAAAATCCAAGTTCTGAGCAGTTTTCCGGTGAGCTCGCCGGAGAAGGTGGTGGTTGGCGGCGGAGCTCCGGCGGGAGGGTGGAGTTAAGGGTGGAAACCGGTTGGAAAAGGATCCTCTCACTCCCAGGAACTCAATGGTATAGGTGGGTAGCTGAAAAGGTCTCTGGTTTGGCCAAAACGATGAACACCGTGAAGCTTTTCCGGTCAACAATGGCAGAATGAAATCTAGACCTCCAAACTTCAAAATTCTTGCACGAATAGCTTCCTGGTGAAATGCTAAGCAAAATAGACTCTTGGTTCGACAAAATTGATGGAGATTTGAGGGAGAACCGAGAGCTTAAAGTTTCGGAATTTCTTGAGCTCGGTTGGGTGTTTTGTGGTGGTTGTTGGGCGGAGAAGATGTTAGGGAAGGCTTTAGGAGGCTGAGGGGAAGGTTTAGCAAGGATTTGGAAGCTTGGGTTGAACCGAGAGCTTAAAGTTTCGGAATTTCATCCTTATCCTTATCTTGATTTTTATTTTTATTTTATTATACTATAATAATTGCATTAATAATAATACTAATTAAAATACTCCTATTATTTCTAGTTGAGGGAAAAATTTAGGTCGTTACATTTCTCCCCCACTAGAAAGAAAATTTCGTCCTCGAAATTTCATACCTAGTTGAAGAGAAACGGATGACTTTTCTTCATTTGATCCTCCAATTCCCAAGTGGCCTCTTCTTCCATTCCCGTCCCCCAAGCTACTTTGACCAACGGAATCTCCTTTCCCCTAAGTTGCTTGATTCGTCGATCCACTATTTGTACTGGAGGGACACTAAAGGTTAAATTGTCCTTCAACTGAATGGTCTCCGGTTCCAGTACATGGGAAGGGTCAGGTACATATTTTCGCAGTTGAGAGACGTGGAATACATTATGAAGATTTGATAATACTGGTGGCAAAGCAATCTGGTATGCGACTGGGCCAACCCTTTTTATAATTTGATAAGGCCCAATAAATTTTGGAGTAAGTTTCTTGGCCTTCAATACTCGTCCTACTCCCGTGGTCGGGTTTACCTTTAAGAAAACATGGTCTCCTTCTTGGAATTCCAGAGGTTTCCTCCTTTGATCGTAATAACTCTTTTGTCGATCTTGAGACGTTCTCATCTTCTCTCGTATGTCTCTTACTATCTCTGTCATCCTTTGCACCACTTCCGGTCCTAATATCAGCTTATCTCCATCATTGAACCAGCATAGTGGTGTTCGACACTTTCTTCCGTATAAAGCCTCATACGGTGCCATTCCGATACTGGAATGAAAACTGTTATTATAAGTAAATTCGATCAAAGGAAGGTATTGATCCCAGCTCCCTTTGTATTCTAGTACACAAGCTCGCAGCAAATCCTCGAGAGTCTGAATGGTTCTTTCCGACTGACCATCAGTTTGAGGATGATAAGCGGAGCTTAATCGTAGTTGAGTCCCCAAAGCTTGATGTAAACTTCCCCAAAATCTTGATAGGAATCTGGGATCTCGATCTGAGACAATAGTCGTTGAGATTCCATGTAATCTTACTACTTCTTTTATATATAACTGAGTTAACTTCTCCAGAGAATGGGTAACTTTGATGGGTAAAAAGTGTGCTGACTTTGTCAAACGATCCACAATTACCCATATAGCGTCGTATCCAGAAGAAGTCCTTGGGAGTCCGGATACAAAATCCATGGCTATAGCATCCCACTTCCATACCGGAATCTCTAGGGGTTGTAGCATTCCAGCAGGCTTCTGATGCTCAATCTTTTCTTTTTGGCACACCAGGCAAGCTGCTACATATTTTGCTACATCCTTCTTCATTCTTCGCCACCAAAACATTTTCTTTAGATCTGCGTACATCTTATTGGTTCCTGGATGAATGCTTAGATTACTCTTATGTGCTTCATCCAAGATCATCCTTCTCAAAGTTGCATCATTGGGTACACAGATTCTGTTGTTGAGTCGCAAGATTCCTGTGGCATCTTCTCTAATCTCAGTGCCAGCCTCTTTTCGTTTTTGCAGATACTCATCACTTTGTTGTTCCCCCTTTATTTGCTCCAGAAATTCATTGGAAATTTTTAACATTCCCAGTTTTAAATTGGTGGGGGTAGTTTCTACTGCCAGATTCAGATTACTGAACTCTTCGATTAGTTCCAGTTCCTTGATCATCATAGCTGAAACGTGAAGAGATTTGCGGCTCAAAGCATCAGCTACCAAATTAGCTTTCCCCGGATAATATTGCAGGTCAAAATCATAATCCTGCAAGAAATCCATCCACCTTCGTTGTCTCATATTCATCTCCTTTTGGCTAAATAGAAATTTTAGACTCTTATGGTCACTGTATACCACGAACTTGGCTCCATACAAGTAATGTCGCCATAACTTCAGGGCAAACACAATAGCGGCCAATTCCAAGTCATGAGTGGGATAGTTTTCTTCATGAGATCGAAGTTGTCGTGAAGCATACGCCACAACCTTTCCTTGTTGCATTAGCACGCATCCAAGACCCTGCTTAGAAGCGTCACAATACACTTCAAAGTCTTGTTTAGGATCAGGGATAGTTAACACTGGGGCTGTCGTCAGCTTGGTCTTTAACTGTTGAAAACTTTCCTCGCATTTCGTAGTCCACACGAAAGGTTCTCCTTTGCGAGTGAGCCGAGTTAAAGGCAAAGCCAGTTTCAAAAATCCTTCAATAAACTTCCGATAATAGCCAGCAAGACCAAGGAAACTCCTAATCTCTGTAACAGTCTTTGGCCTTTCCCACTTTAACACCGCTTCAACTTTAGAGGGATCAACAGAGATTCCCTCAGCAGTGACCACATGCCCAAGAAAATTAACTCGATCCAGCCAAAATTCACACTTAGATAGCTTGGCATACAGTTGCTTTTCCTTCAATATTTGAAGAACAGCCCTTAGATGCTCCTCCTTTGTTTTCGAATATACAAGTATGTAATCGATAAACAGAATGACAAACTTGTCCAAGAACGGGTGGAAGATTCGATTCATATAATCCATGAATATGGCCGGAGCATTAGTCACTCCAAAAGGCATGACTAAATACTCATAATGACCATATCGTGTGCGAAAGGCAGTCTTCTGAATATCTTCCGCCTTTACACGAATTTGATGATATCCTGATCTTAAATCGATCTTTGAGAACACCGAGGCTCCTTGCAACTGATCTAGGAGATCATCTATCCTTGGAAGGGGATATCGATTCTTTATTGTCACCTTGTTTAGTTGACGGTAATCAACACACATCCTCATACTACCGTCTTTCTTCTTTACTAACAACACCGGTGCACCCCATGGTGACACACTGGGACGGATAAATTGCTTTTCTAGCAACTCCTCGATTTGCCTTTTTACTTCAGCTAACTCTAGAGGAGACATCCTATAGGGTGCTATAGATATCGGCCCTGTACCAGGAATCAAGTCAATAGCGAACTCTACTTCCCTCTCTGGAGGTAATCCGGGAATGTCATCAGGGAATACATCCGGAAACTCCTCCACAACAGGTATGCGCTGCGTCGGATGTTCCGCCTCTCCTTCCAGTGAGCACAATAGCATATAGACTTGTTCGCCTTGCTTTACCGAGGTGTTAACGTTGTTAGCGGAAATAAGTCTGCCATCATGTGGGGGATCTGATCCGAAGATTATAATTTTACGATGGCAATCCAAAAGGACATGATTGGACGAAAGCCAATCCATTCCTATGATTATATCGATCTGGAACAGTGGTAAGCAAACAAGATTTACCACAAAATTCCTGTCCTGAATTACAAGGGGAAAGTCTTTACAAAGGAAGGTAGTACTCACAGTATCTCCAGTAGGGGTTGATACTATGAGTTTACGGACTAAGGATTGCGTGGCCAAACGCAATCGTTTCACGAGATCAACAGCAATGAAAGAATGGGTAGCACCAGAATGATACAAAACAACTAAAGGAATGCCATTCATAAAACACATACCTTGGATCAGATCTTCGGTTGGTTCTAGGTCTGCTCCAGTCAGAGTGAAGACGCGTCCTCGGGCAGGCGCCTTGTTGTTCTCCAGTCAAACCTAAGGTTAAAACCGTCTGAACTTTACTTAGGCTTATTCATAACCTAAGTCCTTAACTCTCGGAAGCACGCCAGACCCTAACCCTAGCCTAGAAAGACCAGCTCTGATACCACCTCTGTGACGACCAAACTCACACCCTACCTAACTATAAAATAAGAATATCTTCAGAGAAAAACACTTTTATTGATGAACTTTGAAGAAGTACAAGACCTTTGGGTCAGAATTCATCGATGTCCAATTGATAGTCTGAGAACGTCTCCAGGAAAGTTAGCCGCGCTAAGCGTCATTAAAAGCAATTCCTTTCCTTAGACAAGACGTCCCAAAGTCTCGCATGAACTCCTCTGAATCTTCCCCGACTACTTTGACTGCCTTGTTTACAACCAAAACCACAGCTTTCACACTTATTTTACAGTCTGATAGAGCACGAGTCCAGTCGTACACGTCCTCTTCCAGCAGCTGGTCTTTATTCTACTCGAACACTCCCGTATATTTACAACTATCTACAGCTCTTCCTGCCTCGACCACTTTTCACTCGAGTTCTTTCTCCTCGAACTCCGTCCCTAAGTTGTTCAATTAGAACAACCAATCAAAGCAAGAAAACTAGAGAACAAGAGGGGTGAGAAGCAGTTCAACACACTCAAACAGGAGAAACAGTGTAAAATAAATAAGCAAGTAAATCCAGTAAAAAGTAATATCGCATCCAACAAAATCATCCAAGATTCAACACACTCTAGACGAGGATGTTGATCACAACCAAATCCAATCATTAAAAATCCACCACACTATGATGAGGATGTGGGCCCAACATTCTCCAGGAAAGTCACCGAGAAGCCGCTCGGCAAGATGATCCTATGGGAGCCTGCAGTGTGATTAGGTTCCGGATGGGACAAACCTCAACTACTCCTGTTGATAGGTCCCACCTAACCACACCCCAAGGACCGCAACCCTTACGGTATCCCCTAGATCTCACAGCGTTACCCAATGGCACAGCCTGGCCTCGACTGTCCAGTTGGGGCCACTGAACTTTCCTGCTCATAGAGTACCTGCAAGCCAATAGAAATCTCCTGGAAATATTTTGAGAATTGATCAAATAACATTTTCTTTAAAAATCAGGATGCCTCGTAAAAAAATGTTTAAGAAAAGATTTGGAGGCTCCTTCTTCGAATCAATTCCCAGGAATAAATCCCGTTTGGAAAAATCATTTTTGAAAACAAATAGGACCCAAGGGAGGTCCAACACCTATTTATTCACACTATACTCCCTCATGAGTTGAGCATTCTCCCCCCCCTTACCTTTCTTCGAAAAATCCTCCGATCGATTATCTGCAATAATAATGTCGTACATCACTTTAGTCACTTCTCACCTTAAGGTTATAAAATTCCATGTTATTCTTTTTAATTTCAATATTCGTTTTTATTAAATAATTAGGCGGCAAGGTCGTCCATCGTTATATAGCTTTAAAATCAGGCGGCTTAGCCGACCATCATTATATAACTTATAAGGCGGCATAGCCGACCATGCATTTTCGATAGGCGGCAGAGCCGACCATTGGTGGATAAGGCGGCAGAGCCGACCATAATATCCAAGGAATTAATTAATTATTAATTATTTAGCTTAAACTTGAAAAATTCATAACTTTTGTTCTGGATCTCCAAAATTCATTCCGTTTCTTTCTAAATGTTCATTTTAATCCCATGAATCATAATCGACTCTTACTTTGCATTGAATCATTAAGAATAGTGAGTTATAAGGCCGGGAAGTTGCATACCTTCTTGTCTCTTGAAACCCTATCAAACCAAGTTAATTTTCCGAACCGAATATGTATATGGAACCTATGGAAGACAAGGATTTGAACTATGCAAGAAAATCCAAGTTCTGAGCAGTTTTCCGGTGAGCTCGCCGGAGAAGGTGGTGGTTGGCGGCGGAGCTCCGGCGGGAGGGTGGAGTTAAGGGTGGAAACCGGTTGGAAAAGGATCCTCTCACTCCCAGGAACTCAATGGTATAGGTGGGTAGCTGAAAAGGTCTCTGGTTTGGCCAAAACGATGAACACCGTGAAGCTTTTCCGGTCAACAATGGCAGAATGAAATCTAGACCTCCAAACTTCAAAATTCTTGCACGAATAGCTTCCTGGTGAAATGCTAAGCAAAATAGACTCTTGGTTAGACAAAATTGATGGAGATTTGAGGGAGAACCGAGAGCTTAAAGTTTCGGAATTTCTTGAGCTCGGTTGGGTGTTTTGTGGTGGTTGTTGGGCGGAGAAGATGTTAGGGAAGGCTTTAGGAGGCTGAGGGGAAGGTTTAGCAAGGATTTGGAGGCTTGGGTTGCTCTAATTTTAGCTGGTTTGAACTTGAACTTCGTGGTGGTATTTATAGACAAAACCAGGGACCTGAATTTGAATTAAAACTATTTCTGATGTCACAGTTAGGTCCCTATAGAATAGGTCGGTTATTCACTTTGGTCGTTCAGAGTTAAATCAGTTTGCAGTTTAGTCCTTCCTGAAATAATTTTTTATTCTCATCCTTATCCTTTGAATTCTCTAGAACTTGATTTCATCCTTATCCTTATCTTGATTTTTATTTTTATTTTATTATACTATAATAATTGCATTAATAATAATACTAATTAAAATACTCCTATTATTTCTAGTTGAGGGAAAAATTTAGGTCGTTACATTTCTCCCCCACTAGAAAGAAAATTTCGTCCTCGAAATTTCATACCTAGTTGAAGAGAAACGGATGACTTTTCTTCATTTGATCCTCCAATTCCCAAGTGGCCTCTTCTTCCATTCCCGTCCCCCAAGCTACTTTGACCAACGAAATCTCCTTTCCCCTAAGTTGCTTGATTCGTCGATCCACTATTTGTACTGGAGGGACACTAAAGGTTAAATTGTCCTTCAACTGAATGGTCTCCGGTTCCAGTACATGGGAAGGGTCAGGTACATATTTTCGCAGTTGAGAGACGTGGAATACATTATGAAGATTTGATAATACTGGTGGCAAAGCAATCTGGTATGCGACTGGGCCAACCCTTTTTATAATTTGATAAGGCCCAATAAATTTTGGAGTAAGTTTCTTGGCCTTCAATACTCGTCCTACTCCCGTGGTCGGGTTTACCTTTAAGAAAACATGGTCTCCTTCTTGGAATTCCAGAGGTTTCCTCCTTTGATCGTAATAACTCTTTTGTCGATCTTGAGACGTTCTCATCTTCTCTCGTATGTCTCTTACTATCTCTATCATCCTTTGCACCACTTCCGGTCCTAATATCAGCTTATCTCCATCATTGAACCAGCATAGTGGTGTTCGACACTTTCTTCCGTATAAAGCCTCATACGGTGCCATTCCGATACTGGAATGAAAACTGTTATTATAAGTAAATTCGATCAAAGGAAGGTATTGATCCCAGCTCCCTTTGTATTCTAGTACACAAGCTCGCAGCAAATCCTCGAGAGTCTGAATGGTTCTTTCCGACTGACCATCAGTTTGAGGATGATAAGCGGAGCTTAATCGTAGTTGAGTCCCCAAAGCTTGATGTAAACTTCCCCAAAATCTTGATAGGAATCTGGGATCTCGATCTGAGACAATAGTCGTTGAGATTCCATGTAATCTTACTACTTCTTTTATATATAACTGAGTTAACTTCTCCAGAGAATGGGTAACTTTGATGGGTAAAAAGTGTGCTGACTTTGTCAAACGATCCACAATTACCCATATAGCGTCGTATCCAGAAGAAGTCCTTGGGAGTCCGGATACAAAATCCATGGCTATAGCATCCCACTTCCATACCGGAATCTCTAGGGGTTGTAGCATTCCAGCAGGCTTCTGATGCTCAATCTTTTCTTTTTGGCACACCAGGCAAGCTGCTACATATTTTGCTACATCCTTCTTCATTCTTCGCCACCAAAACATTTTCTTTAGATCTGCGTACATCTTATTGGTTCCTGGATGAATGCTTAGATTACTCTTATGTGCTTCATCCAAGATCATCCTTCTCAAAGTTTCATCATTGGGTACACAGATTCTGTTGTTGAGTCGCAAGATTCCTGTGGCATCTTCTCTAATCTCAGTGCCAGCCTCTTTTCGTTTTTGCAGATACTCATCATTTTGTTGTTCCCCCTTTATTTGCTCCAGAAATTCATTGGAAATTTTTAACATTCCCAGTTTTAAATTGGTGGGGGTAGTTTCTACTGCCAGATTCAGATTACTGAACTCTTCGATTAGTTCCAGTTCCTTGATCATCATAGCTGAAACGTGAAGAGATTTGCGGCTCAAAGCATCAGCTACCAAATTAGCTTTCCCCGGATAATATTGCAGGTCAAAATCATAATCCTGCAAGAAATCCATCCACCTTCGTTGTCTCATATTCATCTCCTTTTGGCTAAATAGAAATTTTAGACTCTTATGGTCACTGTATACCACGAACTTGGCTCCATACAAGTAATGTCGCCATAACTTCAGGGCAAACACAATAGCGGCCAATTCCAAGTCATGAGTGGGATAATTTTCTTCATGAGATCGAAGTTGTCGTGAAGCATACGCCACAACCTTTCCTTGTTGCATTAGCACGCATCCAAGACCCTGCTTAGAAGTGTCACAATACACTTCAAAGTCTTGTTTAGGATCAGGGATAGTTAACACTGGGGCTGTCGTCAGCTTGGTCTTTAACTGTTGAAAACTTTCCTCGCATTTCGTAGTCCACACGAAAGGTTCTCCTTTGCGAGTGAGCCGAGTTAAAGGCAAAGCCAGTTTCGAAAATCCTTCAATAAACTTCCGATAATAGCCAGCAAGACCAAGGAAACTCCTAATCTCTGTAACAGTCTTTGGCCTTTCCCACTTTAACACCGCTTCAACTTTAGAGGGATCAACAGAGATTCCCTCAGCAGTGACCACATGCCCAAGAAAATTAACTCGATCCAGCCAAAATTCACACTTAGATAGCTTGGCATACAGTTGCTTTTCCTTCAATATTTGAAGAACAGCCCTTAGATGCTCCTCCTTTGTTTTCGAATATACAAGTATGTAATCGATAAACACAATGACAAACTTGTCCAAGAACGGGTGGAAGATTCGATTCATATAATCCATGAATATGGCCGGAGCATTAGTCACTCCAAAAGGCATGACTAAATACTCATAATGACCATATCGTGTGCGAAAGGCAGTCTTCTGAATATCTTCCGCCTTTACACGAATTTGATGATATCCTGATCTTAAATCGATCTTTGAGAACACCGAGGCTCCTTGCAACTGATCTAGGAGATCATCTATCCTTGGAAGGGGATATCGATTCTTTATTGTCACCTTGTTTAGTTGACGGTAATCAACACACATCCTCATACTACCGTCTTTCTTCTTTACTAACAACACCGGTGCACCCCATGGTGACACACTGGGACGGATAAATTGCTTTTCTAGCAACTCCTCGATTTGCCTTTTTACTTCAGCTAACTCTAGAGGAGACATCCTATAGGGTGCTATAGATATCGGCCCTGTACCAGGAATCAAGTCAATAGCGAACTCTACTTCCCTCTCTGGAGGTAATCCGGGAATGTCATCAGGGAATACATCCGGAAACTCCTCCACAACAGGTATGCGCTGCGTCGGATGTTCCGCCTCTCCTTCCAGTGAGCACAATAGCATATAGACTTGTTCGCCTTGCTTTACCGAGGTGTTAACGTTGTTAGCGGAAATAAGTCTGCCATCATGTGGGGGATCTGATCCGAAGATTATAATTTTACGATGGCAATCCAAAAGGACATGATTGGACGAAAGCCAATCCATTCCTATGATTATATCGATCTGGAACAGTGGTAAGCAAACAAGATTTACCACAAAATTCCTGTCCTGAATTACAAGTGGACAGTCTTTACAAAGGAAGGTAGTACTCACAGTATCTCCAGTAGGGGTTGATACTATGAGTTTACGGACTAAGGATTGCGTGGCCAAACGCAATCGTTTCACGAGATCAACAGCAATGAAAGAATGGGTAGCACCAGAATGATACAAAACAACTAAAGGAATGCCATTCATAAAACACATACCTTGGATCAGATCTTCGGTTGGTTCTAGGTCTGCTCCAGTCAGAGTGAAGACGCGTCCTCGGGCAGGCGCCTTGTTGTTCTCCAGTCAAACCTAAGGTTAAAACCGTCTGAACTTTACTTAGGATTATTCATAACCTAAGTCCTTAACTCTCGGAAGCACGTCAGACCCTAACCCTAGCCTAGAAAGACCAGCTCTGATACCACCTCTGTGACGACCAAACTCACACCCTACCTAACTATAAAATAAGAATATCTTCAGAGAAAAACACTTTTATTGATGAACTTTGAAGAAGTACAAGACCTTTGGGTCAGAATTCATCGATGTCCAATTGATAGTCTGAGAACGTCTCCAGGAAAGTTAGCCGCGCTAAGCGTCATTAAAAGCAATTCCTTTCCTTAGACAAGACGTCCCAAAGTCTCGCATGAACTCCTCTGAATCTTCCCCGACTACTTTGACTGCCTTGTTTACAACCAAAACCACAGCTTTCACACTTATTTTACAGTCTGATAGAGCACGAGTCCAGTCGTACACGTCCTCTTCCAGCAGCTGGTCTTTATTCTACTCGAACACTCCCGTATATTTACAACTATCTACAGCTCTTCCTGCCTCGACCACTTTTCACTCGAGTTCTTTCTCCTCGAACTCCGTCCCTAAGTTGTTCAATTAGAACAACCAATCAAAGCAAGAAAACCAGAGAACAAGAGGGGTGAGAAGCAGTTCAACACACTCAAACAGGAGAAACAGTGTAAAATAAATAAGCAAGTAAATCCAGTAAAAAGTAATATCGCATCCAACAAAATCATCCAAGATTCAACACACTCTAGACGAGGATGTTGATCACAACCAAATCCAATCATTAAAAATCCACCACACTATGATGAGGATGTGGGCCCAACATTCTCCAGGAAAGTCACCGAGAAGCCGCTCGGCAAGATGATCCTATGGGAGCCTGCAGTGTGATTAGGTTCCGGATGGGACAAACCTCAACTACTCCTGTTGATAGGTCCCACCTAACCACACCCCAAGGACCGCAACCCTTACGGTATCCCCTAGATCTCACAGCGTTACCCAATGGCACAGCCTGGCCTCGACTGTCCAGTTGGGGCCACTGAACTTTCCTGCTCATAGAGTACCTGCAAGCCAATAGAAATCTCCTGGAAATATTTTGAGAATTGATCAAATAACATTTTCTTTAAAAATCAGGATGCCTCGTAAAAAAATGTTTAAGAAAAGATTTGGAGGCTCCTTCTTCGAATCAATTCCCAGGAATAAATCCCGTTTGGAAAAATCATTTTTGAAAACAAATAGGACCCAAGGGAGGTCCAACACCTATTTATTCACACTATACTCCCTCATGAGTTGAGCATTCTCCCCCCCTTACCTTTCTTCGAAAAATCCTCCGATCGATTATCTGCAATAATAATGTCGTACATCACTTTAGTCACTTCTCACCTTAAGGTTATAAAATTCCATGTTATTCTTCTTAATTTCAATATTCGTTTTTATTAAATAATTAGGCGGCAAGGTCGTCCATCGTTATATAGCTTTAAAATCAGGCGGCTTAGCCGACCATCATTATATAACTTATAAGGCGGCATAGCCGACCATGCATTTTCGATAGGCGGCAGAGCCGACCATTGGTGGATAAGGCGGCAGAGCCGACCATAATATCCAAGGAATTAATTAATTATTAATTATTTAGCTTAAACTTGAAAAATTCATAACTTTTGTTCTGGATCTCCAAAATTCATTCCGTTTCTTTCTAAATGTTCATTTTAATCCCATGAATCATAATCGACTCTTACTTTGCATTGAATCATTAAGAATAGTGAGTTATAAGGCCGGGAAGTTGCATACCTTCTTGTCTCTTGAAACCCTATCAAACCAAGTTAATTTTCCGAACCGAATATGTATATGGAACCTATGGAAGACAAGGATTTGAACTATACAAGAAAATCCAAGTTCTGAGCAGTTTTCCGGTGAGCTCGCCGGAGAAGGTGGTGGTTGGCGGCGGAGCTCCGGCGGGAGGGTGGAGTTAAGGGTGGAAACCGGTTGGAAAAGGATCCTCTCACTCCCAGGAACTCAATGGTATAGGTGGGTAGCTGAAAAGGTCTCTGGTTTGGCCAAAACGATGAACACCGTGAAGCTTTTCCGGTCAACAATGGCAGAATGAAATCTAGACCTCCAAACTTCAAAATTCTTGCACGAATAGCTTCCTGGTGAGATGTTAAGCAAAATAGACTCTTGGTTCGACAAAATTGATGGAGATTTGAGGGAGAACCGAGAGCTTAAAGTTTCGGAATTTCTTGAGCTCGGTTGGGTGTTTTGTGGTGGTTGTTGGGCGGAGAAGATGTTAGGGAAGGCTTTAGGAGGCTGAGGGGAAGGTTTAGCAAGGATTTGGAGGCTTGGGTTGCTCTAATTTGAGCTGGTTTGAACTTGAACTTCGTGGTGGTATTTATAGACAAAACCAGGGACCTGAATTTGAATTAAAACTATTTCTGATGTCACAGTTAGGTCCCTATAGAATAGGTCGGTTATTCACTTTGGTCCTTCAGAGTTAAATCAGTTTGCAGTTTAGTCCTTCCTGAAATAATTTTTTATTCTCATCCTTATCCTTTGAATTCTCTAGAACTTGATTTCATCCTTATCCTTATCTTGATTTTTATTTTTATTTTATTATACTATAATAATTGCATTAATAATAATACTAATTAAAATACTCCTATTATTTCTAGTTGAGGGAAAAATTTAGGTCGTTACAATATTGAATCCGGAACGGATGGACATCATCGGATCAGCCCTTCACCAGCCACGGTGGTGCCATTTCGGCCCGTGATGTCTCTTACTCCCACAGGGTAGTCAGATCAGCAGTAAACCCGTAGGTCTGCCATTTCGGTCTGCTACAAGAGACGTCTACAAACGCTCTTTCACGGCATTCCGGGTCTTATGACCATTTTGGAAACCGACGAGGTCCAGAGTACTTCCTGTGTTAATACCTCATTAATGTTGCATGTATGCAAAATGATTAGTCAAACAACGTCTCCGACCTCACTCGACACGTCGCCACGTGTTCTAGGGAAGTTAAAGTCTCTAAAAGCTTACCCTAAGGTAAAGTCGATTCTGCGACCAAAAGACACACTTCATAACGACACATAGCTGCTCCAACAGCACCACTACACACGCTGCTCCAACAGCACAATAACACACGCTGCTCCAACAGCACAACAATAAACGCTGCTCCAACAGCACAACATCAAACGCTGCTCCAACAGCACAACGACAACATACTCAACACTTGGATCCGACGACACTCCTCGTTTTCCAAAATTAAGATTTCACTTCCAATGCCTTCCTTCGAGGTTGTTATCATTACTTAAAGATTTAGAGGTTATTTAAGGTATTATGAGTTTTCTTTATAAAATAGATTCCATTTTGTCTTATCGCAAGTCTTATACATTTGCAGGATCTCCCAATCCCAAGTCGCTTCCAGAGGAGGTCTCGATCCACTAAACAAAATCAAGGCCCGAACCTCGTTCGTCCTATCAAACTTTCTCAAAAATCTCAAAATAAAATCGGCATGACCTGCCCGCTATTCTCACCATTCAGAATCTCAGATTTCCAGTGTAAAGCATATTTAAATCATCACAATCAACAACATGTCATATATCAAGAAATCTCAACATTAACACTTAGCACTTAGCATATAAAGCATGCACCACACATCCTAGATTACCCACATAGCACATAGCATGTAAGTCAATCTTCAAAAACATTCAGTAGATGAATCATCTACATTGTCAGCCGAAGCCTCAGAAAACATTTTCAATCACACACAATCTCAGTGCATAAACAGTAAACAATGTCGAAACATCGACCCTAAGCATTAACTAGAGATTCAGTGAGAAGCCCTCACCTGAAAGTTCTCCAGAATGATCAACTAGTGCTTCCTCGCACTCAAAGTGTTGCTCCTCGGGAAATTCCTCAAAAGTTCCTTTAAAACAAAATCACAGAATTCTATAAGAATCTATCGGAAACTAAGTTATCGATACTTACTAAGGTTACTCGAAGTAATCTATACTCTAAGGTACGATAATCTAGCGCGAAAGACAAGTTTTCGGAAAAGGAAATTTCTTCCTCCCCCTCTAATAGGCTCGGCCACTTTTCACAATTAAGGGGCTCGATTTTTCTTCGATCAAACTTGGTTCCTATGCTTTCATAAGCCGTAACTAAGGGTATTCTGAACTCGGAAAAATTATCGGATCAAAAACTGTCGCAGGGGTATTTTGGTCATGATTTTTAACTTAGGATTTTCAAAACTGAAATCCCAAAAATAAAATTTTGCAGGGACGTCACCAACGACGTTTATGACAACTAATCCTACTAGCACTAAGCTAAGGCGATAGTTTACAGCCTAAAGGTTGGAACTTTACTCAAAAACTACATAAATGGGTATTTTAGGCTAGAATTGATTCCGGCGGAATTCCGGCGACATAACGGAAAATCTAATCCGGCAGAAGTGATCTTGGGCACATATAGAAGAGGTTTAGAATCAGAAATGAAAGATTCAGGATAGTTTTGCAAAAACCCATAAACTATCCACTCAGAAAACTCTATAGAAAAGCTATGGAAAAAGCGATCGGAGGTAAGGATTAGCGACTATACCTCGAAGCCTTGAAGCAGCAACTGATTGATCGACGATCAAGCAAGGTTTGAAGAAAAGCTCTTCTTCCTCTTCCTTCTATGGAGCTCGCGGCCTTGGAGAGAAAATGGAGGAGTTCTTGTAATTTTTCTCACCTTTCTTGCTATATATAGAAAATGGTAATTCGCGGGAAAATGAAAGTTTCGCGAATCAGATTTTTCCGGCATCATTCTCCATGAATTCTAAGATAGGTTTTGGCAAAGGAATTCCTAAGCTAAGAAGATGTCTCCTTGTATTTTTGGCAACTAATGCAAAGTCGGTGCAAAGTCGGTGTAAAACTATTTTACCCGATAAGTTGCTTTTTGCATCGAATGTCGGAATAGAAAACTTCCTTCGGAAGAAAGATTGAAATCATCAAGAGAAATGGGTGTACGCGTGTAGAATATTCATTTGAAGCTCTGAATAGATAAAGTCTTCATTGTCGAGAAATTCTAGGGTTTTGAAATACCAGGGTTTCGGTTTCGGCAAACTTCCGATGATTGGAATCGGACGTTCGTAGATCCTAGAGTTTCGCCTCGAAACGATTTTGATATATGGAAAAAGAGAAGTTCTAACATTTCTCTGAAGATTTTTGGAATTAACTTCCGTCGTGCCTAAAAGTGAAAATTAGCTATATACTAGGGTTTCTGACCTAGGTTTAAGCGTGTAACGATCGTGCTATAACTTTTATCGACATCCATACGATCCTCAGACTTTTCCTGAACTTTCTCCTTCATAAATTTATTTCATTTGGTAAACTCTAGTTCAGGTTTCCCTTCACGATACATCAACCCTAATCGTGAATAAGAAGTTTATTCACTTAGCATAAGCTTAAAAACTTGGGTCTTACATTACTACCCTCCAAAAAGAAAGTTTCGTCCTCGAAACTTAAGGGTCCGTAAAAGTTCTGGATATTATTCCTTGATCTTTTCTTCTAATACCCATATAGCACCGTCCGTGTCTTTGTTCCAAATAACTTTTCACTAAAACACTCTGCTTTCCCTTCGATTGTTTCACTCTTCTAGCCCCAATGCTGGTTCGACGGCGTCTCAAAAGACATATCATCTTCCAACTCTATGTTGTCTGGTTCGACCACTTGCGTTGGGTCTCCGTTTGAAGTAATACTTGTTGGCATTCGTGCAATTGCACAACATTAACCACTCGTTCCCTTGCTTTTGTTCGTCCAAAATGTTGATTAGAACCTCGGTACATCTCTATGCTCCGAAGTGAATGCTCAACTTGTCCTCGTGACGTGCACTCATGATCCAAAACTCAACTCAATCGCTTGATCACTCCTAGACGAAACATTACGTTGGAATCTAATAATCCATTAATGTCACTTCCAACTCCGTAAATATCGTCGCTCGTACCATGAAATCAATCTTCTACTTAGTCATCATTCAAATTAAAACTCGACCATGAGTCTTAATACCTTGTATATGACAAGACTCATCCCCTTTATCATCAATTCATCGACCACTCACAAGCTAATCATCCTCTTATTATCTAACAATCCATTATTGTTGTCTCCGTCCTCAAGACCTTCCTTACTCAAACCAATTCAGACTTACTGAAATTCCTAACGCTTCGCATAAATCGAGACTTATCCTCTAGAAGATCAGTTCATAACTGTACCCCAAAGGTCTTAACTAGTCATTTTATCATCCGATCCTCCAACCTTCTGAGGTTCAACTACTATCGTAACTGCTATCACCACTACATCCCTTATTCATACATGATTTTCAACTCCCTAAGTCAATCTTAATCATAGGATTCTTATTCAACTGAGCAAAATTCACTTGCTAACTCTAGCATGCATCACCGAAATCCATGACAAAGTTCCATTCACTATTAGACTCTGAGTAGCCTGTCCAAATATGATAACTTCAAGTATTCATCTTAATACTAACACTTTCCTTCTTGTAACTTGATTACCATCTCGTCGATAAACTTCTTAATCCCTCAATACTCCTTAAGTGAATATCCATTTCTTAAAACTATAACTCCTCCGCTTACCCATACAACCTGATAAGTGTCGTCACGTTCTCACACTCATAACTGGATCTTGATATCCATAGTCATAACTTGTTATGCTAACATCATTCAAATCTTATCACATGGTTCATTATGTCCGCAGTCTCATAATCAACATCAATCGATTACCAACTTATAACCAACTTTAACACTCTACACAACTCAGAATTTCTTTACTTCAAGATCTCTCTTATACTATACCTCAAGGCCTTAATCCGCAACTCATCTTCAGATCTCCAATCTCCTACTCGTACGTGATTCTCAACTCTCAAGGTCAATCTTAACCCTAAGATTCCAATCCAACTTAGTAAATCTCACTTAGTAATCTGAGCATATTTTCTTTGAAATCCATATCAACAACCTCAAGGATTCAACTTATGCTAAAACTTTCTTTTTCTACTTAATCATTGATTCAACACTTAGTCACTCCCGAAAACTCCTGACGATTCTCTAAGTCTTACACATTCAAGTTAAACTTCCTGGGCTTAAAATCTAAACTTTTATCTAGTTTGCATCGGTAATGTCCTTTGACCCTTTAACACTTTTCAAGTGAAAATTCATTTCTTAAGACTATAATGTCTCCACAAATTAATCATGTACTTAGCAAAACTTATTCCTCGAACTCGACTACAACAATCTAGTTCCAAGTTAATTCTTCTCCATCTTGCTACTTATCAAGCTATCATCTATAACCTGATTAAATCCAACCTATTTGGTCTCTAACAATTCCACTCTGTAATCACATAACTTATGACTTCATAACTTCCGAGAAAATACCTAATATGTTTCCAACATTAAATCTTTTGACTGAGTCTACTTCTACTTGGAGTAATCACACGAACCAACCAATTAATGTCTATACGACAATCATCAACTTCCAAAGGTTCAATTCTTAATCTTGTACAATCAAGTGCTTAACACGAACTTTCCTCCCAAATTCAACTAATCTTCGATCAGATCAAGTTAATCTTACCAATCCTTCTATCAAAGTCCATAGCCAGCTGTGATTCCGAATATCACCCCCCTCAATATTAAGTTGATCAGACCTAATACATCGAAGGTGGAAATCTAGAAAAACCTACTGGATCAGTCAATGAGTTCCTATCATCCAATAGTCACAAATATCTTGATATTAAATCCTCAATGATGTCGCTTCGGAACTACACACTCCCGACATCATAGGTATAATATCCATACGAAATCTCTCTAAGATTCATTTCTTAGCTTCTAGCTTCTGGTCAGACGCATCGGTACAAGACGACTTTCTAGGCTTAACGTGTTATCTTATGAAGGTATGAAAAACGGTAGAAAGGGGGGGGGGTTTGAATAACGTTTTCAGTACAAAACTTCCACCTTAAAGATTTTGACAAATCTTTCGAGAACTTAAGTGCTAAAGATAAGAGATAGAGAAGCACACAAGGATTTTATCCTGGTTCACTTGATAAATCACTCAAGCTACTCCAGTCCACCCGTTAAGGTGATTTCTTCCTTCTTAGAATGAAGGCAATCCACTAATCAGGTAAGAGTTACAACTGCACTTGAAACCTACAAGTGACTAACAATTACACTGACTTAGCTCACACTAAGATTCACTCTCTTAGTCTTCTCTAGGATCCGATCAACCTTGATCTCCTAAAGGAACTAAACAAACTGTTTATCAAAGAATTGTTTACAAGAGATTTGCTTCTAAAAAGCTAATAGTAAACTCAATGAATTTCAGATGAAAGAAAGCTTAGAATATTTTTAATATGTCTTGCGCGTATGTATTGCTTCTCCGCCGCTTCTTTCAATCTTCAGCCTCTATATATACTCCAAGGATTAGGGTTGAGCGTTGCATGGGAAATGCTACCGTTGGAGGGCAGTTCTGGAAAATCCAGCTTCTGCTGTGGCTGAGAACGTTAGGTAGGTCGTCAGGAAGGTACACTTGCTTTTGTACTTGGATAGCAACTTGACCTTTTAACCTAGGAGACTTCTGATCAGGGGAATACTTCATATTGGAACTTGTGAAGCCGGTTGATCAGAGTCAGAGGGAAAGCACAGATCCTCTGACCATTGTATCTTCTGATTCTGAACTCAGAGGGAAGAACATGGCCTTCAGAGTTTCTTGCTTCTGGACTTCAAAGTCTTCTACACCATCAGAACATCTGAACCTTCAGTGTTTCTTGGTTATCAGAACTTCTGGATATTCAGAGCTTCTAGCGACTGAGTCCACATCAGAGTTTGTATAGCTTCAGAACTTCTGAAGCTTTTCCACTGTTCATACTGAACATGGTGAATGCGAAAGCGTTGCTTGGGTTACCCTTTATACACAGTGCTTCTGATTTGTGTGAGATTGAGTTGAGGTCAGAGCCTGTAAATAGCACACTCAGAAAAACACGTTAGAGTACCACAATTGTTCATATCAAAAGGTTAACTTGTAATCATCAAAACATAGAGTTGTACTACTAGATCAAAACTTGATCTTACAATCTCCCCCTTTTTGATGATGACAAAACTAAAATTTTTGATGAACAATTCTTAAACATTAAACTGAATTCACTCAGAGTTTAGAGATATAGAATAAGACTTATCCTGATGTGAATAGTTTATCTTGCTCATTCTGAATTCAAGTCACTGCTTGATTCTGAACTTAGCTCCCCCTGAATCTAATACTTGATGAAAACGTTAGTAAAGTCTAGATTCTGAGCTAAATAATATAAGAGTTCAGAGTGAAAAACTTATGACATAGATGAAAATCGAGTAAACAGAGCGCATAAGTAATCAGAGTCACGGACAAGGTATCAGAGTCTTTGGTATCAGAGTCAACTTATAATCACTTCAGAAGAAGTGAAATGTATTCCTTGTATTTGCCCAGTGACACATCTATGGTCATGAAGGTGGAACTCTTAAAATCTCCAAAAGAAAAATAAATCACACTAACACAACTTACACATCAAAAACTGGGTTTACTCCCCCTTTTTGTCATAAGCAAAAAGCTTGGGGTGTGAAAAACTTAGCTTGAAGTACAAGGTACTCCCCCTTAGAGAAGGTCTAAGTTTAAAGAAAAAGAAAACGATGCAAGAGTCAGAGTTAGGCGAAAATAAATAAAAGAGTTAATGCAAGGGAAGAACGTTTACCACCGGTCAAGGGAGTAAATAGAAGGGTCAGTTACCAAGAACTTAACCTCGAGAAACTGTAAGAGCATTAACTTGCAGAGAGAAAGTGAAGCCTATATAAAGCGTTGGAGAGAAAGGTAAGCTTCACACCTCGAACAATTTTCAATAAAAAATGGCATCATACAACGTAGCACTAGAAGAGCTGAGGAAGAAGGCCTTTGAAGAGGACTTGTTCCTGAACATCAGGCATCCAGAGGGTGCAACTACCATCGCGGAGCTGGAAGAGGACCTGCGTCCAGAGTTGGAGAGAGACCTGAAGGAATTTCTTGCCTTCGTGGAGGAGGTGCAAGAACTCAGCCGGCTTGAACTCAAGCTGCTGGAAGAAAAAGAAATCTTGGAAGAGAAACTCAAGACTTCAGAAGAGAGTCTGGAGAGGGATGAGCTAAAGGTCAGGCTCAACAACATCCAGCATGTACTGGAGCGTCTGGAGAAAGATAGGTCAGAGCAGCGCCAGGAGTGCAGAAGAATGAGGAGAGATCCTCCATTCTAGACTTTATGATGTAAAGAAATATGATGTAAACATAGAAATATGATGAATAAAAAAGATTTTTGCAAACATATGTGACACAAATATATATATAGATATGCATATATAATCACAAACAAACAAAATAGAATAAGTAAATAAAAAGAAACAGAGTTTAAATAAAACAACGTTAGATAAAAAGAAAGAAAAAAAAGAGATCCTAAAACTAAGGTTTGTCAGATCGTCGCAGAAGTTCCATCATCATGTGCTTCATCTCAATCAGCATGGATTCATGAATGTCAAGACGCTGTTCCATGATGTCGAGTCTGGATGAGCTTGTCTGAGTAGAACTGGAAGGAACATTCTGAGCAGCTTGAGGATCTGGAATGGAAGCAGAAGCAGCAGGAGTAAACACAACTGGTGCAAGTGCTTGGCATCTAAGAGCTTCAGCCTCAGCTTCAAGTCGTTCTGCCTCAAGTCTTGCTTGTTCAGCTTGAGCTGCTGCTTGACGTGCAGCTTCTTCTGCTTGTTCTTTCTTTCTCTTGGCTTCTTCAATAGCTTCAAGAAGCTTATTTCTCTGTTCTAGTTCTTGAAGAGCCACCCTTCTAGCAAACCTTTGCTTGGCAGCCTCAATCCTCTGACTGCCCTCTGCATGCAGGAGCTGCATCATAATTGGAACTTGAGCCACTAGCCAGGTGCTCAGATTGTTCCACTCATCAGCCACACTTTCAGCGTTCTCACTGAGGTCAGTCTGACCGTGCACATTGCGGAGCCTCAAGGAGGCTTCATGATAGAAAATATTGATGCACTCAGAGAGAGATGTGGGTTGAAGGTGAGTATAGGGAATTATGGAGAGGTTGGTTTCAGGAGAGGCTGGGTGATTGCTGCTATGAGCTTCAGAGACACCTTGTGGAGAACCAATGTTAATCATGGGAGCATTGGGTTCAGAGGTTCCAAGGTGAGGGTCTGAAGTTTCAACCAGAGGATGGGGTGATCTAACCGAGGATTGGTTAGACACTGAATGTTCGGGTTCAGGTTCTGGTTGAATAGGCTCTTGTTGGTCAGGGACAGGGTGAGCTTGTTGAGCCAAAGGGTCTGCCTCTTGTAAAGGATTAGCCAAGATAGGTTCATCTAGGTCTACTAGACGTTCAGGTCTAGGGCCAGGATATCTCCTAGGGCTTGGACAGGTAAGGTAATACTCTTCCAAGGTAGACACCTTTTCTTTTCTAACCTCCATGAATTTTCTAATGGATTCAGAGTTATTGGAGGGAGAAGAATCAGCAACATTGGTTGGGAAGGATACAGGTGTAAAGGCTGTTGAAGAGTCTGTATCCGTGGTTCTGGCAGCAGGACGTTCTGATGCTCTGGGAGCAGAGTGATCAGACATTCTGGGTTGTGGTTCTGTTTGGTTTGGCTCGGGTTGTTCATGGATGATTGGTTCAGAAAGTAATGGGTCGTACGGAATGGTGAGGAGAGAGGTTGGTTCTTCTGACCGAGAGGGTTGATTCTGAAGCAAATGCCAGAGAGGTGCTTCAGTAGGAGAAGGTTGAAAGAAGGAAGATCTTGGGGAATGTGGTGGAGTGGTGGTTTGTGCGGCTGGCTGGGATTCAGGAATAGGAGTGAGGGGATTGGAGGAGTGTTTGAGCATAGCAGAAATAGGGAGTGCATCAAATAAATTCAAATCATCATCAGAAGCAAGTGCAGGCTTACTTGAATGTGCTGATGATCGAGTCACTCTGGCAGGAGGTTCAGTCCTTCTGACCACTTCAGCAGCTGGTTCCACCCGAGTAGGCTTCACCAAGATTCTGACCTTCTTCTTCTTCTTCTTTGGAGGACCATCCTCACTATCACTGTCATCACCATCATCAGGCTTTCTCTTCGTCTTCTTGACCAGAGGGACATCAGATTCCTCTGAGGATTCTTCCAGAACCATCTTCCTCTGAGCTTTCTTCTTGGGAGGAGAAGGAAACTCTGGAGCTGGCGGCAGTCTGCTGAAGAATTCATCAAGATCAATTTCGAATCCTTGAGCCCTTAGGTCTTCAACATAGCATGTGATGGCGTCAGGATTGTCTGCTTGAGTCCACAGTGGGTAGTCATTCAGAGGCATCCTTCTGCTTCTGATCTCAGAAGATGTGTCTTCATGAGCAGGAGCAATCTTCTTCTGGACCAAACCCATCTTCTTCAGAGAGTTTGCAGTGAAGACATCACTGACAATTGTGCTCAAATCCTCTGTGCAACCAGCATTGATCAGATCTTGAATGAGGCCACTCTCAATGAAGAGATCAGACAACAGTCTCCCAAAGGGGATATACTTGATTGCTGACTTGATGGAGGCAGTAGTCCTAGACTTCCGGATACACTCCTTCAAGTAGGAGAACAGGAAGTAGGGAAGGCAGATCTTCCTCTTGTCTTGGATGAAGAACAACATCGCCTTCTGGTTGAAGTTGATGTAGTCTGGGGAACTGCCCTTCGGTCTCTGGTTTATGCAGTTGAGCAGGATCTTGTGCCAGATCCTGAGTTTGGGGTGAAGGTCCATCACCTTGTAACTCGTCTTGCCCGGTTTGTAAGTGGTGTACAGGGCCTGGTTGGTTTTGTCTTTGGTGCTGGGTTTCAGCTTCGACTCAGAGAATTGGAACCGATACCCATAAGCAGTGTCTGCACCTAGCAGATTCACGAATGACTTCTCAGAGATGATGATCTTTCTTCCAAGAATGTGAGAGACCACCTGAGTATCATCGCAGTCTGCGTGCTTCCAGAATTCCTTTACCAGTTTCTCATACACCGGTCCTCGAAGTCGGTTGAAGTAATTTCCCCAACCTTGAGCTTGGACTTCAGGACGTAGATCATACCCATTTGCAGCCAGGTTGTCGAGGTCGAATCTCCATTCTGCCAGGACTTGAAGTTCCTCAGGAGCAAATACGCAGTGAACGGCACAACCCCGTTCTGCAATTGGAACAATCTGCTCTTGAGCTTGAACTTGTTCTTGTGCCGGGTTCTCAGAGCCCCTTTGACCCGTTGCTAGACCAACTACCATGTGAGGGAACTGAGGTGCATCTGCAGTAGATCTTCTGGTTTGTCTTACCATTTTGAAAAGGTTGAAGGTTTGAGGTAGAAGATGAAGGTAAAAAGATGAAGAGAGATCGAGAGAGAAATCGAGAAGAGCGGTTTTGAAAAGCAGAGAGAGCGAGAGTGAAAACCGGAAGTGAAAGAGAACGTGTGTGTATAGTGGGTTTTATCAAATAACCGTTGTTGATTCAAAAAGCACTTTAAGATCAACGGCTGAAAATTAAAGATAGATAGTAACAGTAAAATACACAAATCACACACAGGAGATAAGCATATCTACACGCAATCATAACAGACTGTCACACGGGCACAAGGAACTATGCATCAGAAATTCTGACACACGTGTTGTTGTCTCAGCTTCAGAGTCAGTACCAGTGGGCACACACACTCTGATTGAGTTACCTTCTGGACTAGACATCTTCTGATCAAGAAGTATCATAGTCAGAGGTTCTGATCCATCTTCACTCTGGACAAAAGTCCATGTTTAGATTTTTCAGAATAAAATTAAATCTATCCTCTGCTAAGGGCTTTGTAAAGATATCTGCCCATTGATGGTCAGTATCAACAAACTTCAGAAGAAGTACGCCCTTCTGTACATAATCTCTAATAAAGTGATACTTTACCTCAATGTGCTTTGCCCTTGAATGTAGGATAGGATTCTTACTCAATGAGATTGCAGCAGTGTTATCACAATAGATTGGGATATTGCTCTCAAGGATCTGATAATCCTCCAGCTGATGTTTCATCCAGAGCATCTGAGTGCTGCATATTGCTGCTGAGATATATTCTGCTTCTGCAGTTGATAGTGCAATGGTTGATTGCCTCTTGCTTGCCCATGAGACTAGATTGCTTCCCAGAAATTGACAATTTCCAGAAGTACTTTTTCTCTCTGTTCTATCTCCAGCATAATCAGCATCACAATAACCTGAAAGCTTATACTCTGATGTTTTCTTATACATCAAGCCAAGGTTAGTGGTGCCTTTCAGATACCTTAGGATCCTCTTAACAGCAGTTAAGTGGGTTTCCCTTGGATCTGATTGGAAACGAGCACATAAGTGAACACTAAATAATATGTCTGGCCTAGATGCAGTTAAGTATAGAAGTGAACCTATCATGCCACGATAGAGCTTCTGACATACTTTACCACTTATATCTTCTTTCTCCAGAATGCATGTTGGATGCATTGGAGTCTTGGCCACTGTAGATTCCAGCATATTGAACTTCTTCAGAAGTTCTTTAGTGTACTTGCTCTGATGGATATATGTTCCTTCTGGTGTTTGATCAACTTGTATTCCCAGAAAGTACTTTAATTCTCCCATCATGCTCATCTCAAATTCAGCCTGCATCATCTCAGAAAATTCTTTGCATAGAGATTGATTAGCAGAACCAAATATAATATCATCAACATAAATTTGCACAATTAAGATATCATCTTTATAAGTCTTGCAAAAAAGAGTTGTATCTACTTTACCCCTTACAAACTCATTCTCCAGAAGGAATGAGCTAAGTCTCTCATACCATGCTCTGGGAGCTTGCTTCAGACCGTAGAGTGATTTCTTCAATTTGAACACATGGTCTGGTTTCTTTTCATCTTCAAAACCTGGGGGTTGATGAACATAGACTTCCTCTGAGATATAACCATTTAGGAAGGCACTCTTTACGTCCATCTGATGTAGAACTATGTTGTGATTTACTGAGAAAGAGATCAACAGTCTGATTGCTTCCAGTCTTGCTACTGGAGGAAATGTTTCAGTGTAGTCTATTCCTTCCTGCTGGCTGTAGCCTTGAGCAACTAGCCTTGCCTTATTTCTGACTACATCTCCTTTCTCATTCAGCTTGTTTCTGAATACCCATTTCGTTCCAATAACATGGACACTCTCAGGCTTCTTCACTAAGCTCCAAACATCGTTCTTGGAAAATTGATTCAATTCTTCTTCCATGGCCAGAATCCAATCCTTGTCCTGAAGAGCTTCATCTATGGACTTGGGTTCAATTAAGGACACCAATCCTTTCAGACTCAGCAAGGTCTCTTCAGAGGGTCTGAAGGCAGATCTGGTTCTGACTGGTTCGTCTTTGTTACCCAGAATCAATTCCTTAGGGTGAGCTGCAGTGATTCTGCTCTTCTTCAGAGTTTGTGAGTTAGAGGGACCAGCTTCTTCCTCTGGTTCATCTTCCTCTGGCTCAACTTCCTCTGGAGCTTTGCCTTTGTCAGAAACATTAATGCTTAAATCTGCAAACTTTTCAACTAGCTTTGACTGGTCAGAGTCAAGCTTATCATCAAATCTAACATGAATAGATTCTTCAATAGTCTTAGCATCAGTATTATAAAATCTAAAACCTTTAGATCTATCAGAATAACCAAGTAATAGACACTTAGAAGACTTAGCATCAAATTTATGCAATCTATCCTTAGTATTGAGAACATAACAAACACAGCCAAAAGGATGAAAATAAGAAATGTTGGGTTTTATGTTCTTCCACAATTCATAAGGAGTCTTATTCAGAATTGGTCTCACAGAGATTCTGTTCTGAATGTAACATGCTGTATTTACTGCCTCTGCCCAAAAATGCTTAGCCATGCCAGTTTCTTGGAGCATGGTTCTAGCCATCTCCTGAAGAGTTATGTTCTTCCTCTCAACAACACCATTTTGTTGAGGAGTTCTGGGACAAGAGAAATCATGTGCAATTCCATAGGAATCAAACAGACTCTCAAACTTGTCATTCTCAAACTCTCCACCATGGTCACTTCTGACACGCACAATCCTACAAGCCTTCTCGTTTTGCACTTGAGCAATGAAGGTAGAGAACACAGCATGAGACTCATCCTTGCGGGTTAGAAACTTTACCCATGTCCAGCGGCTATAGTCATCAACGATAACCATCCCATATCTCTTGCCACCTATAGACTCAGTTTTCACTGGTCCAAAAAGGTCGATATGCAGAAGTTCCAACGGCCTTGAGGTTGAGACAACATTCTTTGCCTTGAAAGGGACTTTTGTGAATTTGCCTTTCTGACATGCTTCACAAAGAGCGTCTGAAGCGAACTTCAGATTAGGTAAGCCCCTGACAAGGTTTAGCTTGCTCAGCTGAGAAATCTTTCTCATACTGGCATGCCCTAACCGTCTATGCCATACCCACTGCTCTTCATTAACAGACAGAAGGCACTTCACATTCTGAGCCTCCAACTCAGATAATCTGATCTTATAGATGTTGTTCTTCCTCTTGCTGTTAAATAGAACAGAGCCATCGATCTGACTTACAGCCCGGCAGGACTTTTGATTGAATATAACATCATAACCCTTGTCAGCTAATTGACTTATAGACAATAAGTTATGTGTTAAGCCGTCTACCAATAAAACATTATCAATGCATGGGCTACTATCTACACAAATAGTACCAGTACCAACAATTTTACCCTTTTCATTTCCTCCGAAGCCAACTTCGCCTCCAGGCTTAAGTTTCAGCTCTCGGAACATACGCTTTTCTCCCGTCATGTGACGCGAGCATCCACTGTCCAGATACCATGATTGGTGTTTCAGTGGAGCTATCAAGGATATCTGCAACATAGATAATCTTGTCCTTAGGTACCCACTTTCTGGGTCCTCTTTTGTTAGTTACCCCAGAGGTTCTGATCACCTTGGGTGTCTCAACATAATATTTTAAAGGAATATTTGCATGATATTTAGTCATAGAGAAAGATCCCTTTTTAAGAGGATGTTTAGCAACTTTAGCAGGTACAGGATCAGGCAATATGGTACCAGAGGGAACAAAGCATTCATACAAGGATTTAGCTTTAGACACAGAAGGCTCATTTCTAATTGGTTTAGAATAGCCAATGCCATGCATTCCATTTCTGCTTACGCCATAGATCATTGAAGCCATTAAGCTTCTATCCACGCTTTTAGCTAGGAATCTTTGAAAAGACTTTTCATATTTAGATTCATTTCTACAATCAGAGGCATCACAGGCAACAATTTCTTCTAACTTAGCAATCTGGTTCTTAAGCACAGAGTTAGAATTTACCAAAGCATGATTTTCATTTTTCAAATCAGAAATAATTTTCTCATGTTCAGAAGGAGTCTTGGAGACAGCAGATAAGTTCTTTTTCAACTTTTTATGCTTAGACAATAAAGAGTTATACTTATCCATGATATCAGACAAAGCATGTTTCAGTTCAGAGGTAGAGAAAGAAGCAAATACCTCATTTTCATCGTCTGAGTTAGGATCTCCTTCTGATTCTGAGTCAGAGTCAACAGCTTCCTTTGACTCTGCTCCTTTGTCTTTGACAATGGCCATGAGTCCTTGGACTTCACCATCAGAGTCAACATCCTCTGACTCTGATTCATCAAATGTCACCATCAGACTCTTCTTGGTCTTGAAGTGCTTCTTTGGCTTCTTGTCTTTCTTCAACTTTGGACAATCACTTTTGTAGTGCCCAGATTCTTTGCACTCAAAACATGTGACTTCCTTAATTGAAGACTTCTTCTGGCCTGAGGACTCATTCTTTCCTTTTGCCTTTCCAGAGCCTTTGAACTTGCTCTGCCTGTGCTTCCAGATGCGGTTGAGTCTCTTGGAGATCAGAGTCAGCTCATCTTCATCAGAATCTTCTGATGCTTCTTCAGATTCTTCTTCTTCAGCTTGAAGAGCCTTTGACTTCTCAACCTTAGCCTTTTCAGATTTGGATTTCAAGGCTATGGATTTTTTCCTCAGATCTTGCATCTCTGAGCGCTTCAGCTCATGGCATTTCAAAATGCTGATGAGTTCTTCTAAACTCATTCTCAACGTCTCTTGTGAGCTCTATTGAAGTCACCAAAGGCATCCAACTTTCAGGAAGACACCTGATGACCCTTATGACATGATCTTTTGTTGTGTAGCTCTTGTTGAGAGGTCGTATACCAGCTACAAGCAATTGAAATCTGGAGAACATTTCTTCAATGGATTCATTTGGCTCCATGATGAAGGATTCATACTTTTGGATCAAAGACAATGCCTTTGATTCTTTGACTTTCTTGTTTCCTTCATGAGACATCTTCAGAGATTCAAAAATGCCTTTAGCAAACTCACGATCTGTAATCTTCTGGTACTCTTCATAGGAAATAGCACTTAGAAGAATTGCTCTTGCTTTGTGATGTTGTGAGTACAACTTCTTTTGATCTGCAGTCATCTCTGACCTTGGGATCTTCTTGCCATCTGCATCAACTGGACGCTCGTAGCCATCCACAATAATATCCCAGAGATCTGCATCGAAACCCAGAAAGAAACTTTCCAGTCTATCTTTCCAATATTCGAACCTTTGACCGTCGAACATAGGAGGCTTTGCATTGTAACCATCTCTTTGAGTTTCACTGTTGGTGGCAGCCATTGTTTTTCACACCAGCCCGGATCACTGAACACTGTTAGGTGTGGTAATCAGAACTTGCGCTCTGATACCAATTGAAGGTATGAAAAACGGTAGAAAGGGGGGTTTGAATAACGTTTTCAGTACAAAACTTCCACCTTAAAGATTTTGACAAATCTTTCGAGAACTTAAGTGCTAAAGATAAGAGATAGAGAAGCACACAAGGATTTTATCCTGGTTCACTTGATAAATCACTCAAGCTACTCCAGTCCACCCGTTAAGGTGATTTCTTCCTTCTTAGAATGAAGGCAATCCACTAATCAGGTAAGAGTTACAACTGCACTTGAAACCTACAAGTGACTAACAATTACACTGACTTAGCTCACACTAAGATTCACTCTCTTAGTCTTCTCTAGGATCCGATCAACCTTGATCTCCTAAAGGAACTAAACAAACTGTTTATCAAAGAATTGTTTACAAGAGATTTGCTTCTAAAAAGCTAATAGTAAACTCAATGAATTTCAGATGAAAGAAAGCTTAGAATATTTTTAATATGTCTTGCGCGTATGTATTGCTTCTCCGCCGCTTCTTTCAATCTTCAGCCTCTATATATACTCCAAGGATTAGGGTTGAGCGTTGCATGGGAAATGCTACCGTTGGAGGGCAGTTCTGGAAAATCCAGCTTCTGCTGTGGCTGAGAACGTTAGGTAGGTCGTCAGGAAGGTACACTTGCTTTTGTACTTGGATAGCGACTTGACCTTTTAACCTAGGAGACTTCTGATCAGGGGAATACTTCATATTGGAACTTGTGAAGCCGGTTGATCAGAGTCAGAGGGAAAGCACAGATCCTCTGACCATTGTATCTTCTGATTCTGAACTCAGAGGGAAGAACATGGCCTTCAGAGTTTCTTGCTTCTGGACTTCAAAGTCTTCTACACCATCAGAACATCTGAACCTTCAGTGTTTCTTGGTTATCAGAACTTCTGGATATTCAGAGCTTCTAGCGACTGAGTCCACATCAGAGTTTGTATAGCTTCAGAACTTCTGAAGCTTTTCCACTGTTCATACTGAACATGGTGAATGCGAAAGCGTTGCTTGGGTTACCCTTTATACACAGTGCTTCTGATTTGTGTGAGATTGAGTTGAGGTCAGAGCCTGTAAATAGCACACTCAGAAAAACACGTTAGAGTACCACAATTGTTCATATCAAAAGGTTAACTTGTAATCATCAAAACATAGAGTTGTACTACTAGATCAAAACTTGATCTTACATCTTAAACCTCGGGTACTTCTATAGCTAAAATACGAGCTACGTTCAAATAAGGTATTAGTAGGCGTAATAACTATAAGGTCAAAGCTTAGACAATATAAATAAGTTAGGTGTGTTTGCACACGCTACGAGAGTAATGGAATATATTATACTGAAATGAGAAAGGAATGGTTAGAATGTTACCATCGTCCTTGCGCTCTCCTCTGACAAACCCCTCAGCTCTCTCACCGTCCATGGTGTAAACTCTTGCTTTAGCAGCAGAACGCTTACCACAAGCAGTGTTGACAGTTGGTTCAGCCTTGGGTGCTCTGCACCGACCGGCAGTATGCCCCATTTTGTTACAATTATAGCATTTGGGCCTCGCGTCGGGACAAGCATTGGCATAGTGCCCTGGCATCCCACATCTGAAACAGGTCACTTGTTTCCTTGCCCCTCTATCTGTGGCGGAAAACTTGTCCTTCATCTTGTTATCAGACGGTCCCGCCTGGAACGTCCTACAGTTCACGACCAAATGTCCACGTTGTCTGCACTTCCAGCATTTTGTTCCAGCCACCGAGCACTGAAAGGCGTAGTGTCCAAGCTTTCCACAACGGTAGCATGACACAGCCTCCTGGCCAATGGTTGCGGTCGTCGACTTACGTGATCCCGGAATAGGGTCTCTTCCCTCAACCTGACCTCACTGGCCCTCCAGTTCTAGCTCGGTCCAACCTGCTTTGCTGGTGCTTGGACGCCTCGATTAGCGGTTGAGGTTGCTCACGTGCCGCCTCCTCAGCGCGTCTGTAAGCGTCCTCAGCAGCCTGATTCATCATTGCCTCAATCATGGTAGCTATTGCCATCGCCATTCGATCAGGGCTTACCATCCTACGCTTAGTCAAACAAACAGTTAGTACTCATCATAAGATAGCATTTCCATAACTATACAATATGATTAAGCAATAACTTCAATCAATTTTTTAAGCGAAAAATCGCTTGCAGACAATCAATTTTCACTCTTTGCAGAGTCACACAACCTAGCACAGAAGACCTATTCCCCAACAACTCCCGAAAGACACGACCGTGCTCTGATACCACAATGTAACACCCCGATTTCGGTGGCGTCACTTTAGTAACCAAAATAAACTTAATGCGGAAAAACGTGAATATTTTTTTTTGATAATAACTAAGACAAGACTGAATTAAATAAAACCCAACACTAACCATAATCAGAACTAATATACAATATATAAACAGCCCCCGCTGTAGTAATAACCTCGTCACGAGTAAACCTCCAGTGACGGAAAGAAAAGTGTAACGCCCGAAGGCAATATGTACAGACTGTAAATAAAGGTGAAGTGTCCGCAACACCATCCCTCAAAACTGAGAATCAGCTGGCCCATCGGCCTGAAGCAAGACCTCCTAAGTCCAACCAACTCTCTGTGATTCCTGTAAAGAAACCACACAAAAAGCTATAGGTGGGAAGCTACCCTGTCCCAAAAGAAACAAATGATGTTCAGAGCTAAGACTCTACTCCTACACTAATCCCATCTTGAGGAGCTCACACCAGCACTAAAACCTACATGCTAGCATGATCGTCGTCCGAATTCGAAATCCAGAACGACCTAGTCTATGTACACCATCCGTCCTCCTCTCGCTACCGCGACGCGCTCCTGTTCCAGCATCCCAACCTAGTTCCCCCCGAAGGGTGAACCATCACGAACTAGCCCGCCAAAGACATCTGACAATGGGCGTTTGTCCGCCAAAACACACACAGAAGACGCGAGGGTCAACTCCAACGAATTATGTAAATAATAGCACCAATAGGTACAAATAATAGTTAGCCACTTAGGCTTATAACTAGAGATATCATTCCTAGGGTTGCATGTTCCACAAAATCGTAACGACAATAATAACAATTAGCATGTTCCAAGTAAGTTTATCAAATAGCAACCACACTCATCAACTAAGTCAGTATGCATGTTGCGTGATATGTATGCAGGTTAACCCAGTCAACCAATATGCAATCCGGAACGGATGGACATCATCGGATCAGCCCTTCACCAGCCACGGTGGTGCCATTTCGGCCCGTGATGTCTCTTACTCCCACAGGGGTAGTCAGATCAGCAGTAAACCCGTAGGTCTGCCATTTCGGTCTGCTACAAGAGACGTCTACAAACGCTCTTTCACGGCATTCCGGGTCTTATGACCATTTTGGAAACCGACGAGGTCCAGAGTACGTCCTGTGTTAATACCTCATTAATGTTGCATGTATGCAAAATGATTAGTCAAACAACGTCTCCGACCTCACTCGACACGTCGCCACGTGTTCTAGGGAAGTTAAAGTCTCTAAAAGCTTACCCTAAGGTAAAGTCGATTCTGCGACCAAAAGACACACTTCATAACCAGGGACCTGAATTTGAATTAAAACTATTTCTGATGTCACAGTTAGGTCCCTATAGAATAGGTCGGTTATTCACTTTGGTCCTTCAGAGTTAAATCAGTTTGCAGTTTAGTCCTTCCTGAAATAATTTTTTATTCTCATCCTTATCCTTTGAATTCTCTAGAACTTGATTTCATCCTTATCCTTATCTTGATTTTTATTTTTATTTTATTATACTATAATAATTGCATTAATAATAATACTAATTAAAATACTCCTATTATTTCTAGTTGAGGGAAAAATTTAGGTCGTTACAATATGCAATCCGGAACGGATGGACATCATCGGATCAGCCCTTCACCAGCCACGGTGGTGCCATTTCGGCCCGTGATGTCTCTTACTCCCACAGGGTAGTCAGATCAGCAGTAAACCCGTAGGTCTGCCATTTCGGTCTGCTACAAGAGACGTCTACAAACGCTCTTTCACGGCATTCCGGGTCTTATGACCATTTTGGAAACCGACGAGGTCCAGAGTACTTCCTGTGTTAATACCTCATTAATGTTGCATGTATGCAAAATGATTAGTCAAACAACGTCTCCGACCTCACTCGACACGTCGCCACGTGTTCTAGGGAAGTTAAAGTCTCTAAAAGCTTACCCTAAGGTAAAGTCGATTCTGCGACCAAAAGACACACTTCATAACGACACATAGCTGCTCCAACAGCACCACTACACACGCTGCTCCAACAGCACAATAACACACGCTGCTCCAACAGCACAACAATAAACGCTGCTCCAACAGCACAACATCAAACGCTGCTCCAACAGCACAACGACAACATACTCAACACTTGGATCCGACGACACTCCTCGTTTTCCAAAATTAAGATTTCACTTCCAATGCCTTCCTTCGAGGTTGTTATCATTACTTAAAGATTTAGAGGTTATTTAAGGTATTATGAGTTTTCTTTATAAAATAGATTCCATTTTGTCTTATCGCAAGTCTTATACATTTGCAGGATCTCCCAATCCCAAGTCGCTTCCAGAGGAGGTCTCGATCCACTAAACAAAATCAAGGCCCGAACCTCGTTCGTCCTATCAAACTTTCTCAAAACTCTCAAAATAAAATCGGCATGACCTGCCCGCTATTCTCACCATTCAGAATCTCAGATTTCCAGTGTAAAGCATATTTAAATCATCACAATCAACAACATGTCATATATCAAGAAATCTCAACATTAACACTTAGCACTTAGCATATAAAGCATGCACCACACATCCTAGATTACCCACATAGCACATAGCATGTAAGTCAATCTTCAAAAACATTCAGTAGATGAATCATCTACATTGTCAGCCGAAGCCTCAGAAAACATTTTCAATCACACACAATCTCAGTGCATAAACAGTAAACAATGTCGAAACATCGACCCTAAGCATTAACTAGAGATTCAGTGAGAAGCCCTCACCTGAAAGTTCTCCAGAATGATCAACTAGTGCTTCCTCGCACTCAAAGTGTTGCTCCTCGGGAAATTCCTCAAAAGTTCCTTTAAAACAAAATCACAGAATTCTATAAGAATCTATCGGAAACTAAGTTATCGATACTTACTAAGGTTACTCGAAGTAATCTATACTCTAAGGTACGATAATCTAGCGCGAAAGACAAGTTTTCGGAAAAGGAAATTTCTTCCTCCCCCTCTAATAGGCTCGGCCACTTTTCACAATTAAGGGGCTCGATTTTTCTTCGATCAAACTTGGTTCCTATGCTTTCATAAGCCGTAACTAAGGGTATTCTGAACTCGGAAAAATTATCGGATCAAAAACTGTCGCAGGGGTATTTTGGTCATGATTTTTAACTTAGGATTTTCAAAACTGAAATCCCAAAAATAAAATTTTGCAGGGACGTCACCAACGACGTTTATGACAACTAATCCTACTAGCACTAAGCTAAGGCGATAGTTTACAGCCTAAAGGTTGGAACTTTACTCAAAAACTACATAAATGGGTATTTTAGGCTAGAATTGATTCCGGCGGAATTCCGGCGACATAACGGAAAATCTAATCCGGCAGAAGTGATCTTGGGCACATATAGAAGAGGTTTAGAATCAGAAATGAAAGATTCAGGATAGTTTTGCAAAAACCCATAAACTATCCACTCAGAAAACTCTACAGAAAAGCTATGGAAAAAGCGATCGGAGGTAAGGATTAGCGACTATACCTCGAAGCCTTGAAGCAGCAACTGATTGATCGACGATCAAGCAAGGTTTGAAGAAAAGCTCTTCTTCCTCTTCCTTCTATGGAGCTCGCGGCCTTGGAGAGAAAATGGAGGAGTTCTTGTAATTTTTCTCACCTTTCTTGCTATATATAGAAAATGGTAATTCGCGGGAAAATGAAAGTTTCGCGAATCAGATTTTTCCGGCATCATTCTCCATGAATTCTAAGATAGGTTTTGGCAAAGGAATTCCTAAGCTAAGAAGATGTCTCCTTGTATTTTTGGCAACTAATGCAAAGTCGGTGCAAAGTCGGTGTAAAACTATTTTACCCGATAAGTTGCTTTTTGCATCGAATGTCGGAATAGAAAACTTCCTTCGGAAGAAAGATTGAAATCATCAAGAGAAATGGGTGTACGCGTGTAGAATATTCATTTGAAGCTCTGAATAGATAAAGTCTTCATTGTCGAGAAATTCTAGGGTTTTGAAATACCAGGGTTTCGGTTTCGGCAAACTTTCGATGATTGGAATCGGACGTTCGTAGATCCTAGAGTTTCGCCTCGAAACGATTTTGATATATGGAAAAAGAGAAGTTCTAACATTTCTCTGAAGATTTTTGGAATTAACTTCCGTCGTGCCTAAAAGTGAAAATTAGCTATATACTAGGGTTTCTGACCTAGGTTTAAGCGTGTAACGATCGTGCTATAACTTTTATCGACATCCATACGATCCTCAGACTTTTCCAGAACTTTCTCCTTCATAAATTTATTTCATTTGGTAAACTCTAGTTCAGGTTTCCCTTCACGATACATCAACCCTAATCGTGAATAAGAAGTTTATTCACTTAGCATAAGCTTAAAAACTTGGGTTTTACAAAGAACATAGAGATGAGGTACGATACCCATAGTGAGAGGATCGTGATGTGAGAATCTAGAGAGAGTAAGAGCGTAACCGCTTAGAGAGAGAAAGTAACTGAATTTTAAGCTTGTATTTCTCAAATGAGCTCAGAGTCCCTTACAATTGGTAACCGCTCCCTATTTATAGATTCGGGGGTTGGGCTTGGCGCCCCTAATTTCTCCTAATGGGCCAGTTGGGCCTCCCGGGAGAAGGCCCAATTTCCTGGCTCGCATGTCGCCCCAGGCTGGCGCGCCTGGGCGAGGGACTCTAGGGTCTCGCCTAGTCCACAAGTCCACAAGACACCGAGCTCGAGGCATGAGAGCTGAGTGTGTCTTTTAAGAAAAAACACAAGGCGAAAGTCATGAGTAAGCTACCTAAAGCCGAAACCTAATGACTTAAAACAATTGCCAACATGGCTTGATAACTAGAGCCTAGGGCTAATTCTTTGATTTTCCTAGCGAATTCCCTTGATCCCACGAGTCCACAAGTTGGCTCGTGGCGTCAGCGCTTGGATCCCTCGCACCGTTCCAGCAATGATCGCCGTGGACCATGATGAATTGATGCGTGTAAGCCACATGTAACGCATTAGGATAACACAAAGTCCAACGAATCTACAAAATCTTAACCGCTATCTCTGATATGTCCCTTCAAATCACAATAAAGTCTGTCAATTTGAATTTAAACCAATGAACTTCAGCGGTTGCAACTTTTCACTTATTGTGCCGTTCCCATTCCCCCAAAAACCGCGTCACGTTCTCCCAGTGTAATCATTTCACCTTACCACGATTTCCCAACCGCTACTCACTTTAACTTTTAAATCCCCCTTGTTCCATCATTCACCACTTCTGAAATCCTCATATCTTGCCAAAATTGACACCCTAGCACCCTACCCCATCTTCACTCCACTCTTCTCCTTTGGCAAGAATGACTTCCCCACGCCGTACTAAAAACCCCCGTTCAAAAGGCCATTTGCCAAACCTCTGAATTGTCCTCCCATGAGTCTGTTACTCAGATGGCCCGCTAGGTTGGTGGGTTTTGCTACGAGAAATCCCTCAAAGACGTTCTTGTCACCGGGAGATGCCTATCGATTCGCCGACCCTGACAGCACCGTGCGGTTGACCATTGAGTGGAGAGACCCCACTTCTTTTATGTCTACGAATATCTATTCGTCAACCTGGGAATCAAACAACCCTTCTCCCCTTTCCTTCGCCAAATTATGATGGAAATCAATGTGGCCCCCTGCCAACTACATCAGAACGCCTTAGCCTTCGTTCGTTGTTTTGAGATTCTCTGCGATGCCGTTGGCCTTGAACCAAAAACCGCCCACTTCTTTTACTTCTACGCCGTGGAGCCGAAGTCTTTAAAAACCAAAACCCCAAGGTGGGTTTCCCTGAAATCACGCACAGGCCGCCAGCGTCTCCACCCCTACAAGAGCAACGTCAAGATGGGACCTGGGCGCCGATACTTCCGTATAACCGTGCATCCCACTTATCCTGAAGCTTTCACCCTTCGGGACGGGACTGCCATGTTTCCCTTCTACTGGACCAAGAGCCCCCGCGATGTTCCGCCGCCATCCGATGCGTTGCTAAGTGATGGAGATAAAATCGTCCTTAGCTTTCTTGCTGGGCTTCCGGTCCTTGAGTGCTCCCAATTGCTCGAGGCCGATCGCAAGAACACCCTTGGTTCATTCCTGGGAGGAATGAATTTTACTAAAACTGAACTGGAGCGTGCCCTGGCCGCCAAAACTTTCGTATTTCCTCCCGTCTTCAATACCTGCGGAAGTAAGAGGAAACGCACTGCTGTGGATGCCGACACCGAGACCACCGCCCCCTCCCCAAAGAAACGGGTACGCGGGTCCGCATCAGTTGAGCCCGCGCCAGGATCCACAGTCAACACTGCCTCTCTTGAGGCCGGCGGAGCAACACCACACAATGCAGCTCCTGGGTCTAGCGAACCAACGGCTGATGCTGTCATTCCTCCTGAGACTGACGAGCCGGCGCCGGGCTCTACCAACAACACCACTCTTCCCTCCTTTGCGGAAGACTCCCACAAATCCAAAGAAGCTGATCTTGGCACAGACGGAGGAACTATAGCCGCCATCCCTCTGCTAAATAAGAAAAAGAAGAAAGCCAAGGGGGTCAAAACCGACAAGTCATTTGTTCCCCGCCAGGGTGTGGCGGGCGAGGACGAACCGGACCCCAAGGGCAACGAGGTGGAAACCTCACCCCTTCTTAAGGAGACTCCGAGAACGCTGCTCCTGATCCTACTCAAACAACATCCCCTTCTGACCATACATCCCAACAAGTTGAGGTAAGCTCTCCAAGGGCTTCCCCAACCCATGAAACGGTTCGTAACGAGAAGGATCAAGCTCCTGCTGTCCTGCCGTCAGTCATCTGAACGCTGTCGAGGAAGAGAACCCTCCTCCAAACTAGCAACCTACTCTTGTCGATTTATGTTGTTTGATCCCTTCTTTGATAACATGAGAGGAGCTGAGAATTCCGACCTTGATGGCGTGGCAGAAGAAGCCATCTCGAGTCTCCTGCGCGCGGGGTGCCTCTTTGCCCAGTTATCCCAGGATTCGGCATCTGCAGCTGAAGTTGAAGAGCTCCGCTGGAAGGCTGAGAGTTATCGCCTTGCTACACTCGAGGTGTACAGAGAGCGTGACAGGTTGTTGACTCAGGTGACGACCCAAATAACTAAACTGACCAACCTAGGAATCGATATGAGCGGTCGCGAGGCCGACTTATCCGCTTGTGAAGAGAGAATGGAGGACTTAAGGGACGAGCGGGACGACTAGCAGAAGGAGTTGGAGGCGAAAGATGAGGAGATAACGGCCCTGCGCAACGAGTTAGCGTTGTCGAATGAGACTCTCGCCAAAGTGAGGAATCAACTCGCGGCAAAAACCAAAGCTATTGCAGAGATGGAAACCCAGGCGGTCTCTGAAGCCAAAACCCTTCGAGCGAGGTTTGAGGTCGAAGCTGCTGCTGAGGCTCTGGACGGGCGCGACCACGGTTTCTTCCTTGCCAAAGCCCAGGTCCAATACCTTTATGAGGGAATAGATCTCAGCGGAATGGGAGCCTTCAAGAAGATTACCCCCGAGGGTTTGGTCGGCCATGATGATCCTCCAAGCTTCGACGCTGCATACTTTGCGGCTGCTAAAAACGCAGGGAAAGCGGAGAATGTTAATATAATTTAAATATTCTATATTGATTTTCCCTTACCCCTTTGTAACTAATATTTCTTTGTGTTAATGAACAGAATTTCGCTATAGTTTCGCTTGTCTTATTTTATTCATCGCCCTGCCATATTTCCTCCATTTGTTCGTTTTACGCCTTTGGGTTTAGTCATCGTGTAGCGATTTTGAGTGTGTGCCAAAGAAAGCTAGGACTTTGGCTCAGTTTTGAACCGAGGCTTTATTCACACCGTATTTCCTATAAGATCAGGTGTGGCCTTGCCAGTTTTGTCATAGCAAGGACTTATGACTGCTTGGGACCCAATGGCCATATGGGTTGCCCAAGACTTAGCCTAGCTTTGGGCTCTCGCCCATATTTCGGGGAGGTTTTGCTCGCCCATATTTCGGGGAGGCTTTTGGGATAAGTAACTTATCCGCACACATCGCCAACGAGTAATCAACGGTTCGCACTGGACTTTCCGGAGCGATTCCCAGACATCAAGGTCTTGTTGGCACTTCAACATTTTTCACTTTATACCACGCTTTGTTTTTCGACGGACAATAAACTGTGGCTGAAAACTGGTATATGCCACGGTTTCGTAAGCGCATCCATGTTAAACCAAATTTCAAATACAAATACATAAAACCGTGGACCTAAATTTTTTAACCACCGTTTGTAAAGTGTGGACGAGTTATGCTCACGGTTCTAACCGTGGGAACATTATCCCACAAATATAAATGTGCCATTAAGTTTTATTTAAAAATTACAAAAAAATATTTTCCCACCAAATTTTTTGTTTTTACACTGTTATTGAATTAATTAGAAACCCAAAGGTTAATTTCCCTAAAGTGCCAAACCCTTGTTCACCTTAGCTATCCCGTGAAGGCGTAAACCCATCTTCTTCTTCTTCAAAATTTGGTAAAGTGCGACCCCTTGTACGCTGTGCGAGTCCTTGTGCGTTGTGTCTGGCCTTCTCTTCTACGACGAGAGCCATGAGAACAGCCATCAGCCCTATCGATTCTCTTCTCTGGGACAAGCGATGAGAACCATCACCCCCAACGATTCTCTAATCTGTGAAGATTGAGAACAACCATCTTCGTCTCTAAGTCGGGTGAAATCGACGAATTGCGACAAGAACCCACCAATTCTCATCACGTGGATAAAGAGTGGTTGAGTGTGTTGGCTTGCAACCCTATTCTCCTCTTCTTCACCAATATTAACCCTCTTTATAATGATGCCCTCTTTTCTTCTCATCATTGATTAAGCGTTGAGTATGTTTTTCTTCTCTTCATGTTGGATGTTAGAAATAACAGGGTCCTTTAGTGTTGCTTGATTTTTTTTATTTGATGCATTATTTTGTTTACTAAAGTCAGTGTCTGTTTTAGTTTGGTGACACTCAATTTGGGCATTGATCCTGGACCTGGTTTGGAGGATGCATCGATTTGAGTGTGATATCAAAGTAAAAAACAGATAAACATTAATTACCAAATTAAGTTTTCTTCAATGTTTGTATTGTGCATATTAAATTTGAATCATTGAAAATGAAATTTAAATACATCTTTATATGTCATTTTGGATCATCAGTTACCAAATCTATTTTGCTTACATTGATTAAAGGTGAAAAATAATAATACAAAACCAAACATTAATGTGTCTTAAATTAATTTAAAACGGATATGAAATTTAATGAAGCAATGCAAGTGGATAACAATTAATATTAGTCATAAAATATAGTTGTCTTCGATAATTATATACTTGATATATAATTAGGATATAATTCAGAATGATATTTAAATACAACTTTAAAGAATTAAATAATGCTTAAAATTAATTAAAATAAAATGACTTAAATTAATTTAAAGATATCATAGAATTAATAAATATATGTGGACAGGAAAAATGACTAGTTAGGAAATTTAACAAGATTCAATAATTATAGCTATTTTAGAATTTGTATCATTTAGTATAAATTTAAGAAATACATTGATTCGAGTGAGAGATCTATGTGGAGAATAAATAAATATCAGTTACAATATTACCTTATCTTCAATATCTGAATTATTTTAAAAGAATTCGAATAATTGAACGTGAAATTTAAAGAAAGCTTTAAATGACATTTAAGATAATCAGTTACCAAATATTACTTTCTTAAATATTAATAAATTGGAATTTAAATGTAGCTTTTATATGGACAATAATGATCCATAAATATGTGAAATGGTGTCAGAAATGAATTTGAAACAATCATAAAATTTAATTGAAGAATGCACGTGAATAATAAATAAACATCAGTTCTAGATTTTACTTCTCTATATTAGCTTTATAGCAATTTTATAATTTGAATACTTTAACTTGGAATTGAAATTCAGCTTTAAAGTATATAAAAATGATTAAAGTCATTTTGAGTAAGTGTGAGAGTCTTTGCAAGAATAATTTCCATATGCATCGATTTGAGTGTGATATCGAAGTAAAAAACAAAGAAACATTAATTACCAAATTAAGTTTTCTTCAATGTTTGTATTGTGCATATTAAATTTGAATCATTGAAAATGAAATTTAAATACATCTTTATATGTCATTTTGGATCATCAGTTACCAAATCTATTTTGCTTACATTGATTAAAGGTGAAAAATAATAATACAAAACCAAACATTAATGTGTCTTAAATTAATTTAAAACGGATATGAAATTTAATGAAGCAATGCAAGTGGATAACAATTAATATTAGTCATAAAATATAGTTGTCTTCGATAATTATATACTTGATATATAATTAGGATATAATTCAGAATGATATTTAAATACAACTTTAAAGAATTAAATAATGCTTAAAATTAATTAAAATAAAATGACTTAAATTAATTTAAAGATATCATAGAATTAATAAATATATGTGGACAGGAAAAATGACTAGTTAGGAAATTTAACAAGATTCAATAATTATAGCTATTTAAGAATTTGTATCGTTTAGTATAAATTTAACAAATACATTGATTCGAGTGAGAGATCTACGTGGAGAATAAATAAATATCAGTTACAATATTACCTTATCTTCAATATTTGAATTATTTTAAAAGAATTCGAATAATTGAACGTGAAATTTAAAGAAAGCTTTAAATGACATTTAAGATAATCAGTTACCAAATATTACTTTCTTAAATATTAATAAATTGGAATTTAAATGTAGCTTTTATATGGACAATAATGATCCATAAATATGTGAAATGGTGTCAGAAATGAATTTGAAACAATCATAAAATTTAATTGAAGAATGCACGTGAATAATAAATAAACATCAGTTCTAGATTTTACTTCTCTATATTAGCTTTATAGCAATTTTATAATTTGAATACTTTAACTTGGAATTGAAATTCAGCTTTAAAGTATATAAAAATGATTAAAGTCATTTTGAGTAAGTGTGAGAGTCTTTGCAAGAATAATTTCCATATGCATCGATTTGAGTGTGATATCGAAGTAAAAAACAAAGAAACATTAATTACCAAATTAAGTTTTCTTCAATGTTTGTATTGTGCATATTAAATTTGAATCATTGAAAATGAAATTTAAATATATCTTTATATGTCATTTTGGATCATCAATTACCAAATCTATTTTGCTTACATTGATTAAAGGTGAACAATAATAATACAAAACCAAACATTAATGTGTCATAAATTAATTTAAAACGGATATGAAATTTAATGAAGCAATGCAAGTGGATAACAATTAATATTAGTCATAAAATATAGTTGTCTTCGATAATTATATACTTGATATATAATTAGGATATAATTAAGAATGGTATTTAAATACAACTTTAAAGAATTAAATAATGCTTAAAATTAATTAAAATAAAATGACTTAAATTAATTTAAAGATATCATAGAATTAATAAATATATGTGGACAGGAAAAATGACAAGTTAGGAAATTTAACAAGATTCAATAATTATAGCTATTTAAGAATTTGTATCGTTTAGTATAAATTTAACAAATACATTGATTCGAGTGAGAGATCTACGTGGAGAATAAATAAATATCAGTTACAATATTACCTTATCTTCAATATTTGAATTATTTTAAAAGAATTCGAATAATTGAACGTGAAATTTAAAGAAAGCTTTAAATGACATTTAAGATAATCAGTTACCAAATATTACTTTCTTAAATATTAATAAATTGGAATTTAAATGTAGCTGTTATATGGACAATAATGATCCATAAATATGTGAAATGGTGTCAGAAATGAATTTGAAACAATCATAAAATTTAATTGAAGAATGCACGTGAATAATAAATAAACATCAGTTCTAGATTTTACTTCTCTATATTAGCTTTATAGCAATTTTATAATTTGAATACTTTAACTTGGAATTGAAATTCAGCTTTAAAGTATATAAAAATGATTAAAGTCATTTTGAGTAAGTGTGAGAGTCTTTGCAAGAATAATTTCCAGATGCATCGATTTGAGTGTGATATCGAAGTAAAAAACAAAGAAACATTAATTACCAAACTAAGTTTTCTTCAATGTTTGTATTGTGCATAATGAATTTGAATCATTAAAATTGTTAAATACATATTTATATGTCGTTTAGGATCATCAGTTACCAGATCTATTTTGCTTACATTGATTAAAGGTGAACAATAATACTCCCTCCGTTCCTTATTATAAGGTCATTTTTGAGTGTTTTTCTTATTCCTAAATAAAAGTCCATTTACAATATCAATGGAGCATTAATTATTTTTTCCCAAAACTATCCTCATATTTAATATGAAAGAGACAATGAGATTTTGAAATAATAACTTGGAGAGAGAAATTTATAAGAAACTAAATAAGGGTACTCTAGGAAAGTGAATAAATTCTTTTACAAATTTATTGCTTGTAACTACTTTTCTTAATCTAAAAGAATTGGGTAAAATGGACTTATAAATAGGAACGGAGGGAGTAATACAAAACCAAATATTAATGTGTCTTAAATTAATTTAAAACTGATATGAAATTTAATGAAACAATGCAAGTGGATAACAATAAATGTTAGTCATAAAATATAGTTGTCTTCAATAATTATGTACTTGATATATAATTAGGATATAATTCAGAATGGTATTTAAATACAACTTTAAAGAATTAAATAATGCTTAAAATTGATTAAAATAAAATGACTTAAATGAATTTAAAGATATCATAGAATTAATAAATATATGTGGACAGGAAAACATGACTAGTTAGGAAATTTAACAAGATTCAATAATTATAGCTTTTTTAGAATTTGTATCATTTAGTATAAATTTAACAAATACATTGATTCGAGTGAGAGATCTATGTGGAGAATAAAGAAATATCAGTTACAACAATACCTTGTCTTCAATATTTGAATTATTTTAAAAGAATTCGATTAATTGAACGTGAAATTTAAAAAAGCTTTAAATGACATTTAAGATAATCAGTTACCAAATATTACTTTCTTAAATATTTATAAATTGGAATTTAAATGTAGCTTTTATATGGACAATAATGATACATAAATATGTGAAATGGTGTCTGACATGAATTTGAAACAATCATGAAATTTAATTGAAGAATGCACGTGAATAATAAATAAACATCAGTTCTGGATTTTACTTCTCTATATTAGCTTTATAGCAATTTTATAATTTGAATACTTTAACTTGGAATTGAAATTCAGCTTTAAAGTATATAAAAATGATTAAAGTCATTTTGAGTATGTGTGAGAGTCTTTGCAAGAATAATTTCCATATGCATCGATTTGAGTGTGATATCGAAGTAAAAAACAAAGAAACATTAATTATCAAATTAAGTTTTCTTCAATGTTTGTATTGTGCATAATGAATTTGAATCATTGAAAATGAAATTTAAATACATCTTTATATGTCATTTAGGATCATCAGTTACCAGATCTATTTTGCTTACATTGATTAAAGGTGAACAATAATACTCCCTCCGTTCCTTATTATAAGGTCATTTTTTAGTGTTTTACTTGTTCCTAAATAAAAGTCCATTTACAATATCAATGGAGCATTAATTATTTTTTTCCAAAAATATCCTCATATTTAATATGAAAGAGACAATGAGATTTTGAAATAATAACTTGGAGAGAAAATTTATAAGAAATTAAATAAAGGTACTCTAGGAAAGTGAATAAATTCTTTTACAAATTTATTGCTTGTAACTACTTTTCTTAATCTAAGAGAATTGGATAAAATTGACTTATAAGTAGGAACGGAGGGAGTAATACAAAACCAAATATTAATGTGTCTTAAATTAATTTAAAACTGATATGAAATTTAATGAAGCAATGCAAGTGGATAACAATAAATGTTAGTCATAAAATATAGTTGTCTTCAATAATTATATACTTGATATATAATTAGGATATAATTCAGAATGGTATTTAAATACAACTTTAAAGAATTAAATAATGCTTAAAATTAATTAAAATAAAATGACTTAAATGAATTTAAAGATATCATAGAATTAATAAATATATGTGGACAAGAAAAACATGACTAGTTAGGAAATTTAACAAGACTAGTATATGACCCATGCCTTGCACGGGGGAGTTAAAAATTTTATGTAAGTTTCAAATTTTTATAAAAAATTGTTAATTTTATTTTGTTAACGTAGTGGAAATTTTATGTATTCTGGCATATTTGTGTTTATTTCGTTTTGGTTGCAGTGAATAATCCTAATATGGTAGTTTAAATCCTAAAATATAATTTTTTTTGTTAGGCGTAGTTGATGTTTCAAAGCACGGCGTTTTAAGGTCAATTTGTCGGCGGTGTCATATTAAGTTCTTGTGTAAACTATTTTTTTTTTGTTAGGCGTAGTCGATGTTGCAAAGCACGACGTTTTAAGATCAATTTGTCGGCGGTGTCATATTAAGTTCTTGTGTAAACAATTGAATATGTGTTTTATAGATTGAATAAATAATTGAGTCTTTATCTCTGTTCGGCGTTGTCTCTTGATCGTGTGCTTCTTGCTTGTTTTGATTCGATACCACTCTTCTCTGCCTCTTTTGCTTCTACGCTTTTTGAAGCTACTCTTTGGTTGATATTTCTTCTCTTGGATATTTAGCTACTCCTGTCACCGTGGTTCGTGTCTTTGAAGATGAATGGTGATTCTTAATTTGATCGATTTGTCACCTTTAGGGGTTGTTTATAATGTTAGGTGTTAAAGCATGTGGTAATGCTTGTAGGTTTGTAGTTGAGATGTTTTTGGGTTTTTCATGTCTGGTTGTGATTTTTTGCCGGCTTGCTTTGTTGTTTAGGTTACTTTACCCATGTTGAGAGGGGATATTTCTCAACACTGTCTATCAATATATTTTACTTTCAAAAAGAGTTATAATAGATATTCATTTAAAATAATTAATCATTTTTTTTGAAAGAAAATAATGAATCATTCAAAAAGGCTCATGTCACGCTAAATTATTTAAAATTCAAAGTAGCTAGAATATTTTTTAATTTGAACCCTAAATTAATGTATCCCATAATTTAAATTTAATTCGTTTTAAATTCCTATAACTATACTACTGTTTGAAAATACTTTCTAAGTTTTAAGATAAGTTGTTTATTTTTTATTTGATCTAAAATAATTCATTTTAATTTCCTAGAAGTTCTCTACTGTTTTAAAATATTTTAAGTTTCAATATAAGTTATTGGTTTTTTAATTTGGTATAAAATTGAATAATTTATTTTTCTAAAGTAAAATATTATTTTAAGCCAAAATTATTTTATGTGAAATGTTCCTCCCATGTGAGATTTTTACCCTATAATTGTTTTTCAAATAATTTTCACCTTATAATTTAAACATACTACATATGTATTGTTGTTGTTTATCAGGAGTAAGTGGTTAATTTCTCATATTTTTAAATTATTTAAAAATTCATTTTTAACATGCAAGTATTTCCATGTTAAATTCTCCTTCCATGTCCCCGAATGATAGCTTAAGTGGTAAGAGCTAAGAGATATATGAGTTGGGTAAGAAGGTCGAGGGATCAAATCCTGGAGGATGTAATTTATCTTTTCAGTGTACCAAAAAAAATGCTCCACTCCGTGAGAGGTTTCAATCCTCTAATTTAAAGATAAATAAATATATACTACATATTTATTAATGTTTTCTAATCTTCCCGTCACATATTAATCCTCAACTACAATATATACTTTTATACACACACACATATATGTATATATATAATTCTAAAATTATTCTGAAAATATATGAAAAAAATATTGAAATTATATAAGTAATTATTTTTAAATTAGTTTTAATCTTTAATTTTTATATTGTAAAATATTTTCTTATGTAGGAGCTTTATACCATGTAATTTTAGCATAAATGATTATAACTACATATAATAATGTATTCTAATTCTCATATGCCATATTTAGTATATATATGTATTCTAATTCTCATAGACATATTTTTACTTTTAAAATTTCACATTATATGTCTAAAATTATTTTAAAAGTTATGTAAATGGTGTTTAGTTATGTTAAAATTTATTTTTCTATTAGTTTTAACATGAAACTATTTCATGTGAGATGTCCCTGCCCCATTTCTTTTCCTGCAATTTAAATATAAATAAATGGAAACTATATTTTTTACATGAATATTTTTTAATTCTCATAATTTTCATAATCAATTTTTTTATATATATATACTTACTTCTAATTTTCTTTTTTTGAAAGTAAACCACAAATCCATTAAATGCCAACTGGAAATAAATTCATTACATCAGAAATAACCAAAGGAATAGCGGCATCATGAACCTCATCAACCTATACCGAATTGGCATAGGTTTCGGTGTTCCTTGTCAAAAAGTCCGCAACAGTATTACCTGTGCGCCTAACAAAAGAAAGAGTCACATAATCAAAAGCAAAAACTATTAAACGACAATTCTTAATAATAGAGCTCAAATAAGATCTCCCATCCTCCTTTGCCTTTCAAGCTTTGAAGAGTTACAAGCAATATGTTTCCAAGCAAATCCGACGGAAGCCTAAATCCTTGGCCAAATGCAAAGTCCATCTCATGCTCATTGCCTCCGCCAAGAGAGGGGAGATAATAGGATGAGGAAAGGAGCACGCCGCGACCAGAACTTTACCTTGACTATCCCGTGCTATCATCCCTAAGCCAGCAATACCATTCTCATGAAAAGAAGCATCAAAGTTGCATTTTATTATACCTGGAACTTCTAACTTTCTTAAACATTATGAAAAAATTACTTAAATTATTTTAAAAGTTATTTATTTATTTATTCTAAACATAAAAATATTTTAATGAATGATTTTCATCCCGTGTGAACATTTTACAATGTAGCTTTAACATGAATAAATGTGATGATATCTATCCTAATTTTCTAATCCAATGACATTCACTATCAAAATTTATACCCTTGTGAATTCTGATACGGGGAAGTATGATATATATAAATAATTATATTTTATGTTTAAAAAATAAAAACTCAATAAACTAATCAACGATAGAATTTCATTGAAATAGATAAACATATCAACTCCTAAAATTATGAAAAAATATAAATGAGTATTTAGTTCTATAAACATAAAAGTTTTATTAGCTTATATATGAAAGCATTTTCATTATAATGTTCACTCCCGCTTTTCAAAAAAAAATTTTATAATGTCCACTCCCGTGTTATTATAACCATGCCTATTAACTTACAAATGTGAGTCCCATTAATTTGAAAAAATGTGTAAGGCCCGAGTTTTTAAGTTTATGCTAAGTGAATAAACTTCTTATTCACGATTAGGGTTGATGTAATGTGAAGGGAAACCTGAACGAAAGTTTATTAAATGAAATATATTTATGAAGGAGAAAGTTCAGGAAAAGTTCAAGGATTGCATTATGATCGATAAAAGTTATAGCACGATCGTTACACGCTTAAACCTAGGTCAGAAACCCTAGTATATAGCTAATTTTCACTTTTAGGCACGATGGCAGTTAATTCCAAAAATCTTCAGAGAAATGTTAGAACTTCTCTTTTTCCATATATCACGATCGTCTCGAGGCGAAACTCTAGGATCTACGAACGTCCGATTCCAATCATCGGAAGTTTGCCGAAACCGAAACCCTGGTATTTCAAAACCCTAGAATCACCCGACTATGGGGACTTTATCTATTCAGAGCTTCAAATGAATATTCTACACGCGTACACCCATTTCTCTTGATAATTTCAATCTTTCTTCAGAAGGAAGTTTTCCATTCCGACATTCGAGGCAAAAAGCAACTTATCGGGTAAAATAGTTTTACACCGACTTTGCACCGACTTTGCATTAGTTGCCAAAAATACAAAGAGACATCTTCTTAGCTTAGGAATTCCTTTGCCAAAACCTATCTTAGAATTCATGGAGAATGATGCCGGAAAAATCAGATTCGCGAAACTTTCATTTTCCCGCGAATTTCCACCTTCTATATATAGCAAATAAAGGAAGAAAAAACACAATTTTCCTCCATTTTCTCTCCTCTAAACCGCGGCCAAGAACAAGGAAGAAGGAAGAAGAGTTTTTCTTCATCGTTTGCTTGATCGTTGATCCGTTAGTTGCTACTTCAAGGCTTCGAGGTATAGTCGCTAATCCTTACCTCTGATCGCTTTTTCCATAGCTTTTCTGTAGAGTTTTCTGAGCGGATAGTTTATGGGTTTTTGCAAAACTATCCTGAATCTTTCATTTCTGATTCTAAACCTCTTCTATGTATGCCCAAGATCACTTCTGCCGGATTAGATTTTCCGTTATGTCGCCGGAATTCCGCCGGAATCAATTTGAGCCTAAAATACCCATTTATGTAGTTTTTGAGTAAAGTTCCAATCTTTAGGCTGTAAACTATCGCCTTAGCTTAGTGCTAGTAGGATTAGTTGTCATAAACGTCGTTGGTGACGTCCCTGCAAAATTTTATTTTTGGGATTTCAGTTTTGAAAATCCTAAGTTAAAAATCATGACCAAAATACCCCTACGACAGTTTTTGATCCGATAATTTTTCCGAGTTCAGAATACCCTTAGTTACGGCTTATGAAAGCATAGGAACCAAGTTTGATCGAAGAAAAATCGAGCCCCTTAATTGTGAAAAGTGGCCGAGCCTATTAGAGGGGGAGGAAGAAATTTCCTTTTCCGAAAACTTGTCTTTCGCGCTAGATTATCGTACCTTAGAGTATAGATTACTTCGAGTAACCTTAGTAAGTATCGATAACTTAGTTTCCGATAGATTCTTATAGAATTCTGTGATTTTGTTTTAAAGGAACTTTTGAGGAATTTCCCGAGGAGCAACACTTTGAGTGCGAGGAAGCACTAGTTGATCATTATGGAGAACTTTCAGGTGAGGGCTTCTCACTGAATCTCTAGTTAATGCTTAGGGTCGATGTTTCGACATTGTTTACTGTTTATGCACTGAGATTGTGTGTGATTGAAAATGTTTTCTGAGGCTTCGGCTGACAATGTAGATGATTCATCTACTGAATGTTTTTGAAGATTGACTTACATGCTATGTGCTATGTGGGTAATCTAGGATGTGTGGTGCATGCTTTATATGCTAAGTGCTAAGTGTTAATGTTGAGATTTCTTGATATATGACATGTTGTTGATTGTGATGATTTAAATATGCTTTACACTGGAAATCTGAGATTCTGAATGGTGAGAATAGCGGGCAGGTCATGCCGATTTTATTTTGAGAGTTTTGAGAAAGTTTGATAGGACGAACGAGGTTCGGGCCTTGATTTTGTTTAGTGGATCGAGACCTCCTCTGGAAGCGACTCTGGATTGGGAGATCCTGCAAATGTATAAGACTTGCGATAAGACAAAATGGAATCTATTTTATAAAGAAAACTCATAAGACCTTAAATAACCTCTAAATCTTTAAGTAATGATAACAACCTCGAAGGAAGGCATTGGAAGTGAAATCTTAATTTTGGGAAAACGAGGAGTGTCGTCGGATCCAAGTGTTGAGTATGTTGTCATTGTGCTGTTGGAGCAGCGTTTGATGTTGTGCTGTTGGAGCAGCGTTTATTGTTGTGCTGTTGGAGCAGCGTGTGTTATTGTGCTGTTGGAGCAGCGTGTGTTGTGGTGCTGTTGGAGCAGCTATGTGTCGTTATGAAGTGTGTCTTTTGGTCGCAGAATCGACTTTACCTTAGGGTAAGCTTTTAGAGACTTTAACTTCCCTAGAACACGTGGCGACGTGTCGAGTGAGGTCGGAGACGTTGTTTGACTAATCATTTTGCATACATGCAACATTAATGAGGTATTAACACAGGACGTACTCTGGACCTCGTCGGTTTCCAAAATGGTCATAAGACCCGGAATGCCGTGAAAGAGCGTTTGTAGACGTCTCTTGTAGCAGACCGAAATGGCAGACCTACGGGTTTACTGCTGATCTGACTACCCAGTGGGAGTAAGAGACATCACGGGCCGAAATGGCACCACCGTGGCTGGTGAAGGGCTGATCCGATGATGTCCATCCGTTCCGGATTGCATATTGGTTGACTGGGTTAACCTGCATACATATCACGCAACATGCATACTGACTTAGTTGATGAGTGTGGTTGCTATTTGATAAACTTACTTAGAACATGCTAATTGTTATTATTGTCATTATGATTTTGTGGAACATGCAACCCTAGGAATGATATCTCTAGTTATAAGCCTAAGTGGCTATCTATTATTTGTACCTATTGGGTTTATTATCTACATAGTTCTTTTGAGTTGACCCTCGCGTCTTCTGTGTGTGTTTTGGCGGACAACGCCTTTTGTCAGATGAATATTGCGGACTGGTACACCATGGTCCACCCTTCGGGGGGGATTAGGTATGAGATGATCGATCAGGACGACCCCGGGTCGTGGGTGGTTGACCCCGCGAGCCACCGAGCGACGTATTCGGGGCGTATCATGGAGGATCACGTGGACAGTGGAGGACTCTTGAGGTCAGGAGTGTTGAGGCGATGCTCTATCAGCTTCAACTTGCCACCGGGCGTTCACTGCGGACCAGGATTCGGAGGAGCACCGCCGCCACCGTCATCTTCAGAGGAGGAGGATCCCTCAGAGGAGATTCCAGTGGGAGTGCCTTCGGCAGGGTCTAGTGCACCCTCCGTTGCGATCATTGATGATCAGGGTTCGGGCCCTAAGCCCGTGAGTCCAGCATCGGAGCGCACTACGGTTGCGAGAGGAGGACGGATAGGGTTAGTAGACTTGGTCGTTCTGGATTCTGATTCAGACGACGATCATGCTAGCACATAGATTTGAGTGTTGGTATGAACTCCTCGAGTTAGGATTAGTGTAGGAGTAGAGTTTTAGCTCTGACAGTCTTGCTTCATTTGTTACTTAGGGGACAGGGTAGATCCGCCTATAGCTTTTTGTGTGGTTTCCTTACGGGAATCACAGAGAGTTGGTTGGACTTAGGAGGTCTTATTTTCAGGCCATTGGGTCAGCTGATTCTCAGTTTTGAGGGATGGTGTTGCGGGCACTTCACCCTTTTCTTTTGGTTTGTATAACTTGCCTTCGGGCGTTACACTTTTCTTTCCGTCACTGGAGGTTTACTCGTGACGAGGTTACTACTACAGCGGGGGCTGTTTATATATTGTATATTAGTCCTGATTATTGTTATTGTTGGGTTTTATTTAATTCAGTCTTGTCTTAGTTATTATCAAAAAAAAAAATATTCACGTTTTTCCGCATTAAGTTTATTTTGGTTACTAAAGTGACGCCACCGAAATCGGGGTGTTACATTGTGGTATCAGAGCACGGTCGAGTCTTTCGGGAGTTGTTGGGGAATAGGTCTTCTGTGCTAGGTTGTGTGACTCTGCAAAGAGTGAAAATTGATTGTCTGCAAGCGATTTTTTCGCTTAAAAATTGATTGAAGTTATTGCTTACTCATATTGTATAGTGATGCTAGATGCTATCTTATGATAAGTACTGACTGTTTGCTTCCTTTAACAGAATATGGTGAATACTAACCAGCTAGCTGAGATGATGGCCACTATGGCCCAAGCGGTAACAGCGCAGGCCCAAGCGGTAACAGCACAGGCAAATGATAATGCCATGAGGCGTGCTACTGAAGAAGCACGTGAACAGCATCAACGTCAGAGAGAGATAACTCTGGACCAAAACAAAGGCCTCAATGACTTCAGGAGGCAAAACCCACCAAAGTTCTCTGGTGGTACTGATCCAGACGCAGCGGATCTCTGGATCCAGGAAATCGAGAAGATTTTCGGTGTTCTGCAAACTGTTGAGGGTGCCAAGGTGGGCATGGCGACTTATCTTCTGCTAGGAGATGCTGAATACTGGTGGAAGGGCACCAGGGGAATCATGGAAGCCAACCATGAAGAGATCCACTGGAACTCGTTCCGGACCGCGTTCTTGGAAAAGTATTTTCCGACAAGTGCCCGGGATGAGAGGGAGGCGCAGTTTTTGACACTCCGTCAGGGAGGTATGTCTGTACCGGAATTTGCTTCGAAGCTGGAGTCTTTGGCGAAGCATTTCCAATTCTTTAATGATCATGTTGACGAGCGCTACATGTGCAAGCGCTTCGTGAATGGACTGAGGCCGGATATTGAGGACTCAGTGAGGCCACTGGGAATCATGCGATTCCAATCAGTGGTGGAGAAAGCCACTGAAGTGGAGCTGATGAAGAACCGGAGGTTGAACCGGGCTGGAACTGGAGGGCCGATGAGGTCGGGCTCTCAGAATAATCAGAACAAGGGAAGGTTTCAGAACAGGAGGCCGTATCAGCGTCCTGCTGGTAGAGGGTTTGCATCAGGATCTTACCGGCCCATGGTGGGTGCTGCTGGAGGTTCTGGAGGTCAGACTCAGAACAGGGAACTGACGTGCTTCAAGTGTGGGAAGCCGGGGCACTTTGCTCGTGCTTGTTCCGACACGAGGCCTCAATGCTTCAATTGCAACAAGTTGGGGCACACTGCTGCACAGTGCAGGCTACCAAAGGCGGAGCCAACCGTCAACACTGCTCAAGGAAAGCGTCCTGCTGCAAAGGCGAGAGTCTACACCATGGATGGTGAAGATGCTGAGGGGGTAGATGGACTGATTAGAGGCGACTGCGGGATTGACGGTAATCTTCTATCCGTACTTTTTGATTCCAGAGCAACGCATTCTTTTATCTCTAGAGATTGTGCAATCAGATTAAGACTTCCTATTACTGCTTTGAGCTTCGATCTGATAGTTGCTACTCCTGCCAAGACTCTACTTGCTAATTCAGCATGCATGTATTGTCCGATAACATACAACAATAGGATCTACCATGCTAACCTAGTATGCCTAACTCTTAAGAACCTAGATGTTATCCTAGGAATGGATTGGTTGTCCCGCTATCATTGTCTTTTGGACTGCAACCGAAAGAGAGTGGTATTCCCTGATTCGGATCTTTCCGAGTATCTATCTGCCAATCACATCAGCGTCGCTTTGAACGAGGGATCTCAGGAGTATTCTGTTTTGCTAAGCTTGGAGAGCAAAGGGAACCCAGAAGTGGGCAGTATTCCAGTGGTGAAAGAATTCCCGGATGTTTTTCCTGGCGATGTACCTGGATTGCCGCCTGTGCGCGACATTGAGTTTGCTATAGACATCGTACCGGGAACAGGGCCGATTTCGATTGCACCATATCGTATGGCACCTGCGGAGCTAGTGGAATTGAAGTCCCAACTCGAAGATCTTCTGTCGAAGGGATTCATACGACCAAGCGTTTCACCTTGGGGAGCGCCAGTCTTATTGGTGAAGAAGAAGGACGGGAAGTCGAGATTATGTGTCGACTACCGATAATTGAACAAGGTAACCGTCAAGAATAGGTATCCGTTACCTAGGATTGATGATTTGATGGATCAACTGCGAGGAGCTACAATATTCTCGAAGATCGACCTGAAGTCGGGTTATCATCAAATCAGGGTCAAGACCGAGGATATCCAGAAGACGGCATTCAGAACCCGTTATGGACACTATGAGTACTTAGTGATGCCATTTGGGGTGACAAATGCACCAGCAATATTCATGGCTTACATGAATATGACTTTCCATACATTTTTGGATCGATTCGTCGTGGTGTTTATCAACGACATTCTGATCTATTCAAAGAATGCTGAGGAACATGAGGAGCACTTGCGACAGGTTTTACAAGTGCTGAGGGAGAAGGAGTTGTATGCCAATCCTGCCAAGTGCGAATTTTGGCTCGAGGAGGTAAAATTCTTAGGCTATGTGATCTCTAAGGAGGGTATAGCTGTGGACCCAGCAAAGGTAGAGACCGTATTGTCATGGGAACGGCCAAAGACAGTGACTGAGATCAGAAGTTTTGTCGGTTTAGCGGGATACTATCGTCGCTTTATCGAGAATTTCGCGAAGATTGTTGGACCGTTGACTCAATTGACGAGGAAGGACCAACCTTTTGCATGGACTGAAGCGTGCGAGACTAGCTTTCAGACGATGAAGGAACGGTTGACGACGTCACCTGTACTCGTCTTACCGCAACCGGAGGAACCTTATGAGGTATACTGTGACGCTTCGCATCAAGGTTTGGGATGTGTGCTGATGCAACATCGGAAGGTGGTTGCTTATGCTTCAAGACAACTGAAGGTGCATGAGAAGAATTATCCGACTCATGACTTGGAACTAGCTGCAATCGTATTTGCGCTGAAGATTTGGAGACATCACTTATATGGATGCAATTTCACTATATTCAGTGATCATAAGAGCTTGAAGTACTTGTTTGAGCAGAAGGAGCTGAACATGAGGCAGCGCCGGTGGATGGAATTTCTCAAAGATTACGAGTTCACTCTGCAATATCATCCTGGAAAGGCGAATGTTGTTGCTGATGCCTTGAGCAGGAAGATGCACATCTCGTCGATGATGGTGAAGGAGCTGCAGCTGTTAGAGCAATTTCGAGATTTGAGCTTGGATGTGAAATTATCCGAGGGGGAACTGAAGTTCGGGATGATCAGAATTACCAATGGGTTGATGGAAGAAATCCAAGACCAACAGTTACAAGATGAGTTTCTGCTCGGGAAAAGGAATTTGGTAAGTCAAGGTAAAGACCCAGAATTCAAGGTAGGAAGTGACAATATCCTACGGTGCAAGGATAGGGTTTGTGTGCCTAACAACCCTGACTTGAGAAGATTGATTATGGATGAAGGTCACAAGAGCAAGTTAAGCATTCATCCTGGAATGAAGAAGATGTACCAGGACTTGAAGGTGAATTTTTGGTGGCCAGGAATGAAAAGACAAGTGGCTGAGTATGTAGCTGCATGTCTGACATGTCAGAAGGCGAAGGTGGAGCATCAGATGTCTTCAGGTATGCTACAAAGCTTGGATGTGCCAGAATGGAAATGGGATAGCATATCGATGGATTTCGTCGTGGCTTTGCCAAGAACTCAGAAGGGATACGATTCTATTTGGGTAATCGTGGATCGACTGACTAAGTCGGCTCATTTCGTACCGGTGAGGACTACGTACAACGTGGAGAAACTATCAGAGATATATATAGCGGAGATTGTACGACTTCACGGAGTACCGACAAGTATTGTATCCGATCGAGACCCGAAGTTTACATCACATTTTTGGGGAGCTCTTCAAGAAGCTTTGGGAATGAGGTTGAGACTAAGTTCTGCTTATCATCCGCAGACTGATGGACAGACTGAGAGAACTATTCAGTCGTTGGAAGATTTGCTACGCGCTTGCGTTCTAGACAACAAGGGCAGTTGGGATACCTTATTGCCATTGATTGAGTTCACATACAACAACAGTTTTCATACGAGCATTGGTATGGCACCGTATGAGGCTTTGTATGGCCGCAAGTGTAGAACACCTTTGTGTTGGTACCAAAACGGAGAAAATCTGTTGGTAGGACCGGAACTTCTGCAACAGACCACTGAGAAGATCAAGCAGATCAGAGAGAAGATGAGGACTTCTCAGAGTAGACAGAAGAGTTATGCAGATCAGAGGCGCAGAACTCTGGAGTTCGAAGAAGGAGATCATGTATTTCTGAGAGTTACTCAGACGACGGGAGTTGGTCGAGCAATCAAGTCAAAGAAGCTTACGCCCAAGTTTATTGGACCGTATCAGATCACTCGTCGAATTGGACCAGTCGCTTACCAGATTGCACTACCTCCATTTCTATCAAATATTCATGATGTATTCCACGTGTCACAACTGAGGAAATATATTGCGGATCCGACACATGTTATCGAGCTGGATGATATTGAGTTGAAGGATGATCTGTCTTTCGAGACACCGCCAATTAGCATTGGTGATACCAGGATAAAACAGTTGAGAGGGAAAGAGATCGAGTTAGTGAAGGTCATTTGGAATAAAGACACGGGTGATGCGACATGGGAGCTGAAGGAGAAGATTCAAGAACAGTATCCAGAACTTTTTACTAACCCTTAAGTTTCGAGGTCGAAACTTTCTTTTTGGAGGGTAGTAATGTAAGGCCCGAGTTTTTAAGTTTATGCTAAGTGAATAAACTTCTTATTCACGATTAGGGTTGATGTAATGTGAAGGGAAACCTGAACGAAAGTTTATTAAATGAAATATATTTATGAAGGAGAAAGTTCAGGAAAAGTTCAAGGATTGCATTATGATCGATAAAAGTTATAGCACGATCGTTACACGCTTAAACCTAGGTCAGAAACCCTAGTATATAGCTAATTTTCACTTTTAGGCACGATGGCAGTTAATTCCAAAAATCTTCAGAGAAATGTTAGAACTTCTCTTTTTCCATATATCACGATCGTCTCGAGGCGAAACTCTAGGATCTACGAACGTCCGATTCCAATCATCGGAAGTTTGCCGAAACCGAAACCCTGGTATTTCAAAACCCTAGAATCACCCGACTATGGGGACTTTATCTATTCAGAGCTTCAAATGAATATTCTACACGCGTACACCCATTTCTCTTGATAATTTCAATCTTTCTTCAGAAGGAAGTTTTCCATTCCGACATTCGAGGCAAAAAGCAACTTATCGGGTAAAATAGTTTTACACCGACTTTGCACCGACTTTGCATTAGTTGCCAAAAATAAAAAGAGACATCTTCTTAGCTTAGGAATTCCTTTGCCAAAACCTATCTTAGAATTCATGGAGAATGATGCCGGAAAAATCAGATTCGCGAAACTTTCATTTTCCCGCGAATTTCCACCTTCTATATATAGCAAATAAAGGAAGAAAAAACACAATTTTCCTCCATTTTCTCTCCTCTAAACCGCAGCCAAGAACAAGGAAGAAGGAAGAAGAGTTTTTCTTCATCGTTTGCTTGATCGTTGATCCGTTAGTTGCTACTTCAAGGCTTCGAGGTATAGTCGCTAATCCTTACCTCTGATCGCTTTTTCCATAGCTTTTCTGTAGAGTTTTCTGAGCGGATAGTTTATGGGTTTTTGCAAAACTATCCTGAATCTTTCATTTCTGATTCTAAACCTCTTCTATGTATGCCCAAGATCACTTCTGCCGGATTAGATTTTCCGTTATGTCGCCGGAATTCCGCCGGAATCAATTTGAGCCTAAAATACCCATTTATGTAGTTTTTGAGTAAAGTTCCAATCTTTAGGCTGTAAACTATCGCCTTAGCTTAGTGCTAGTAGGATTAGTTGTCATAAACATCGTTGGTGACGTCCCTGCAAAATTTTATTTTTGGGATTTCAGTTTTGAAAATCCTAAGTTAAAAATCATGACCAAAATACCCCTGCGACAGTTTTTGATCCGATAATTTTTCCGAGTTCAGAATACCCTTAGTTACGGCTTATGAAAGCATAGGAACCAAGTTTGATCGAAGAAAAATCGAGCCCCATAATTAACCAAAGTGGCCGAGCCCTATAGGGGGGGAGGAGGAAAATTTCCTTTTCCGAAAACTTGTCTTTTCGCGCTAGATTATCGTACCTTAGAGTATAGATTACTTCGAGTAACCTTAGTAAGTATCGATAGCTTAGTTTCCGATAGATTCTTATAGTATTCTGTGATTTCATTGTAAAGGTACTTTTGAGGATTTCCCCGAGGACCAACACTTTGAGTGCGAGGAAGCACTAGTTGATCATTCTGGAGAACTTTCAGGTGAGGGCTTCTCACTGAATCTCTAGTTAATGCTTAGGGTCGATGTTTCGACATTGTTTACTGTTTATGCACTGAGATTGTGTGTGATTGAAAATGTTTTCTGAGGCTTCGGCTGACAATGTAGATGATTCATCTACTGAATGTTTTTGAAGATTGACTTACATGCTATGTGCTATGTGGGTAATCTAGGATGTGTGGTGCATGCTTTATATGCTAAGTGCTAAGTGTTAATGTTGAGATTTCTTGATATATGACATGTTGTTGATTGTGATGATTTAAATATGCTTTACACTGGAAATCTGAGATTCTGAATGGTGAGGATAGCGGGCAGGTCATGCCGATTTTATTTTGAGAGTTTTGAGAAAGTTTGATAGGACGAACGAGGTTCGGGCCTTGATTTTGTTTTAGTGGATCGAGACATCCTCTGGAAGCGACTTGGGATTGGGAGATCCTGCAAATGTATAAGACTTGCGATAAGACAAAATGGAATCTATTTTATAAAGAAAACTCATAAGACCTTAAATAACCTCTAAATCTTTAAGTAATGATAACAACCTCGAAGGAAGGCATTGGAAGTGAAATCTTAATTTTGGGAAAACGAGGAGTGTCGTCGGATCCAAGTGTTGAGTATGTTGTCATTGTGCTGTTGGAGCAGCGTTTGATGTTGTGCTGTTGGAGCAGCGTTTATTGTTGTGCTGTTGGAGCAGCGTGTGTTATTGTGCTGTTGGAGCAGCGTGTGTTGTGGTGCTGTTGGAGCAGCTATGTGTCGTTATGAAGTGTGTCTTTTGGTCGCAGAATCGACTTTACCTTAGGGTAAGCTTTTAGAGACTTTAACTTCCCTAGAACACGTGGCGACGTGTCGAGTGAGGTCGGAGACGTTGTTTGACTAATCATTTTGCATACATGCAACATTAATGAGGTATTAACACAGGACGTACTCTGGACCTCGTCGGTTTCCAAAATGGTCATAAGACCCGGAATGCCGTGAAAGAGCGTTTGTAGACGTCTCTTGTAGCAGACCGAAATGGCAGACCTACGGGTTTACTGCTGATCTGACTACCGTGGCTGAAATGGCACCACCGTGGAAAATGAGGAGTGTCGTCGGATCCAAGTGTTGAGTATGTTGTCGTTGTGCTGTTGGAGCAGCGTTTGATGTTGTGCTGTTGGAGCAGCGTTTATTGTTGTGCTGTTGGAGCAGCTATGTGTCGTTATGAAGTGTGTCTTTTGGTCGCAGAATCGACTTTACCTTAGGGTAAGCTTTTAGAGACTTTAACTTCCCTAGAACACGTGGCGACGTGTCGAGTGAGGTCGGAGACGTTCTTTGACTAATCATTTTGCATACATGCAACATTAATGAGGTATTAACACAGGACGTACTCTGGACCTCGTCGGTTTCCAAAATGGTCATAAGACCCGGAATGCCGTGAAAGAGCGTTTGTAGACGTCTCTTGTAGCAGACCGAAATGGCAGACCTACGGGTTTACTGCTGATCTGACTACCCCTGTGGGAGTAAGAGACATCACGGGCCGAAATGGCACCACCGTGGCTGGTGAAGGGCTGATCCGATGATGTCCATCCGTTCCGGATTGCATATTGGTTGACTGGGTTAACCTGCATACATATCACGCAACATGCATACTGACTTAGTTGATGAGTGTGGTTGCTATTTGATAAACTTACTTGGAACATGCTAATTGTTATTATTGTCATTATGATTTTGTGGAACATGCAACCCTAGGAATGATATCTCTAGTTATAAGCCTAAGTGGCTATCTATTATTTGTACCTATTGGGTTTATTATCTACATAGTTCTTTTGAGTTGACCCTCGCGTCTTCTGTGTGTGTTTTGGCGGACAACGCCTTTTGTCAGATGAATATTGCGGACTGGTACACCATGGTCCACCCTTCGGGGGGGATTAGGTATGAGATGATCGATCAGGACGACCCCGGGTCGTGGGTGGTTGACCCCGCGAGCCACCGAGCGACGTATTCGGGGCGTATCATGGAGGATCACGTGGACAGTGGAGGACTCTTGAGGTCAGGAGTGTTGAGGCGATGCTCTATCAGCTTCAACTTGCCACCGGGCGTTCACTGCGGACCAGGATTCGGAGGAGCACCGCCGCCACCGTCATCTTCAGAGGAGAAGGATCCCTCAGAGGAGATTCCAGTGGGAGTGCCTTCGGCAGGGTCTAGTGCACCCTCCGTTGCGATCATTGATGATCAGGGTTCGGGCCCTAAGCCCGTGAGTCCAGCATCGGAGCGCACTACGGTTGCGAGAGGAGGACGGATAGGGTTAGTAGACTTGGTCGTTCTGGATTCTGATTCAGACGACGATCATGCTAGCACATAGATTTGAGTGTTGGTATGAGCTCCTCGAGTTAGGATTAGTGTAGGAGTAGAGTTTTAGCTCTGACAGTCTTGCTTCATTTGTTACTTAGGGGACAGGGTAGATCCGCCTATAGCTTTTTGTGTGGTTTCCTTACGGGAATCACAGAGAGTTGGTTGGACTTAGGAGGTCTTATTTTCAGGCCATTGGGTCAGCTGATTCTCAGTTTTGAGGGATGGTGTTGCGGGCACTTCACCCTTTTCTTTTGGTTTGTATAACTTGCCTTCGGGCGTTACACTTTTCTTTCCGTCACTGGAGGTTTACTCGTGACGAGGTTACTACTACAGCGGGGGCTGTTTATATATTGTATATTAGTTCTGATTATTGTTATTGTTGGGTTTTATTTAATTCAGTCTTGTCTTAGTTATTATCAAAAAAAAAAATATTCACGTTTTTCCGCATTAAGTTTATTTTGGTTACTAAAGTGACGCCACCGAAATCGGGGTGTTACAAAATGACCCACAAGTGGACTTCACATGAATGTTTCTAGCATTATTCATAATAATTATGATGCTTCTTTTACCTTCTTAGAGGAGCCAAATCCATGTTATTAGCATTGGTTGTTTATAGGAAGAATATAATACACAATATCTATTGGTAATGCTGCTGAAGAAGACATTTTGTAAGTCATAGTTAAACTACACTATACTTTAAACCAAGTTTAATGAAAATTCAATGAGTTTCTATAATTTATTTTTATACAAACATGATAACCCTTAATGAATTTTCATCCGACGGGTTCATGTTACCAAGATCCAAGTTGCTATGTTTGTATAAAACCATTCATGATGTTCAACTTAGACGAAATCTACAACAAATAAACAAATCTCTGACAATAAGAGTAAAAAACATACAACATAAATCAATTTGTTTCTTTAGTTTCGGAAAAAAGAATTCACTATGTTTTACATAGAGCTGGGAAATTTTTACATGGTCATATCAAACTACATTAAAACTCTTAAAAGATGCCACGCACTGGCTATCAACAAAATGATTTCCTACTTGAAAATGGTGGGGCAAAGTTGAGTCCAAATATCTCCTTAAAAGTTCCACTCTTTATAAAGTGTTCCATGTCCTCTATGTCAGTCCACAGGCGATGAGCCAGTTGAGTTGTAAACTCCTTTGCTTCAAGCTCAAAGGAAGGCACCATCTCGAATATAGGTTCATTCTTCCAGATTTCGATTTCCTCTTCTGCATTTGTGTGCTCAATATCTGCCTCTCTTTTAAGCTATCTCATGTTTCCAACAAACAAATGTAAATTTTATTCATAACAATGAGTATAAATAGAACGTTTAATCATAAAACCTCAATATATATGAGATGTTCCCTTGACTCAGGGGTCAAGGTTTGTCCACCTTCCAGACTTATTGCATTCTGAGAAAGTTTGGTTATTATATGACAACCTTTCCAGCTCTACCTCCATATAAATAGAATCTGATGGATCCCCTTTAGCAATTATGTGAAGCAAAATAAAAGTAAAAAAATAGAGAAGTATGTCTTCTTGAGGCACAGTGCTTGAAAAAATGGCTGAGAAACTTAAATAAACTTAATGTTAATTTGGACCCTCATGACAACAATCAATTTTCTTCTACAGAGTACAGTCATAGAGCAACTGAGCATGTACATTGAAAAAGGTCATCAATCCATTATTCATTGAATCAATGCTCAAGAGCTTCAAAACAATTAGAACTCATCATAGCATTGAACTAAAGATAAAATTGAACAACTTTAATACACCAGGTAAGAGACCATTGTGCCATCACTTCATAGTTTAGTAGTCTTTGGGTTTCTTAATTTCTTTTTTAATTACTTACATGCTGATAAAAAATAGCACACTTCCACTTAGAAGCATGATATTGAAAAGAAAAGGGATCATTTATATTACCTTTTGATTTGAGGACAAAGAGAGCGCCTGCATCAACATTATCCTTTTGGTGTTGAATTTCTAAAGAAGCATTTTGCTTCTCTGAATCTGCATGTACTGCTGTTGAGATTGGAAGCAGGGAATCCATTTGCCTCTGTTCTGTTTGAAGTATATGATTTCTCTGCCAAATGATTCAGTGATCCAAAGCATATTTATAGAACCACTGGATCAAGTGAGTCATTTTTAGTAGTTAAACTATCAAAAGTCAATGACTATATTAAATTTTCGATATTTTAATTATTGTTGTAATACATCACATGTTTAATGATTAATTATTAGTAAATTTTACCTAGTATTCATAGTGGCTCATGTGATGGATTATTAATTTATGATAATCATATCCACCTCTCTAATTATGTTCAAGAAAAGGGGCATTTACAATTATAATAAAGAATTTGATTCACCTAATGTTCAAGAAAAGAGACATTTACAATTATAATTACCATAATGTAAGCCAGTGCCAATAATTATAGAAGATGGAATTCGATTCAGTTATGACCAGAGTAAAATCTAGTCATCAACAATAATCAAGCCTAATCCCATATGATGGACTTAGACACACTTAGTAAATCATTATACCATAACAACTTAATTCATTGATCAACTGTTTCTCTGTTAGCATTATTACTCTTTAGGCTTATGAGGATAGCAAATGAATATTCAAAGTTAGGATGCAGAAGCAGAAAAAAACACTTTGATGGTAGATTACAACTCAGGGTGTGGAAATCATTAAAACATTTGCCATCACTGAACCATGATTGAAATATGAACAACATATGTAATAGAAAGCACTGAAACAAAAAGGACAGAACTGAACTTACAGACAAAATATGCTCTGACACTCGATTGTCCAAAAATGAGTGATGGCAACAAAAGGGTGATTGTCCAAAATCAATGGAATTTTAAATTGCATTTGAGCAGCTGTTACACAAATCAGAGTTAATTGGGCGTGATTAAGAGATAGAATTTCAAATTTAAAAAGTTGTTTTAAATGGAAAAAAGTAAGTAAATTTAGCAATTCATATAAGGAAACAAAATCAACAACTTTGCTAATGAACACTAAAATTAGGGAATCAGCAGAAAGGAATTAGAGATTGTGTATCCATTTCAATTCAAAATTAATAAACGATTAAATTAAACTTATCAGTCAAGTAATCAATTAATGGAAGGAGTAATTTATGCAATTAAAGACAGATGAGTGTAGGATAAGAAGAAAGGTGTAGGATAAGAGGAATGAAAGAATGAGTGCCATGTAGGATTTTTTAAGAAATTAACCAATCAGGGGGTGCCATGTATGCGATGACTGGGCTGAGATCTTTTCCTGAATGTATATACTATGGATTCAATAATTATAGCTATTTTAGAATTTGTATCATTTAGTATAAATTTAACAAATACATTGATTCGAGTGAGAGATTGTAACACCCCGATTTCGGTGGCGTCACTTTAGTAACCAAAATAAACTTAATGCGGAAAAACGTGAATATTTTTTTTTTGATAATAACTAAGACAAGACTGAATTAAATAAAACCCAACACTAACAATAATCAGAACTAATATACAATATATAAACAGCCCCCGCTGTAGTAATAACCTCGTCACGAGTAAACCTCCAGTGACGGAAAGAAAAGTGTAACGCCCGAAGGCAATATGTACAGACTGAAAATAAAGGTGAAGTGTCCGCAACACCATCCCTCAAAACTGAGAATCAGCTGGCCCATCGGCCTGAAGCAAGACCTCCTAAGTCCAACCAACTCTCTGTGATTCCTGTAAAGAAACCACACAAAAAGCTATAGGTGGGAAGCTACCCTGTCCCAAAAGAAACAAATGATGTTCAGAGCTAAGACTCTACTCCTACACTAATCCCATCTTGAGGAGCTCACACCAGCACTAAAACCTACATGCTAGCATGATCGTCGTCCGAATTCGAAATCCAGAACGACCTAGTCTATGTACACCATCCGTCCTCCTCTCGCTACCGCGACGCGCTCCTGTTCCAGCATCCCAACCTAGTTCCCCCCGAAGGGTGAACCATCACGAACTAGCCCGCCAAAGACATCTGACAATGGGCGTTTGTCCGCCAAAACACACACAGAAGACGCGAGGGTCAACTCCAACGAATTATGTAAATAATAGCACCAATAGGTACAAATAATAGTTAGCCACTTAGGCTTATAACTAGAGATATCATTCCTAGGGTTGCATGTTCCACAAAATCGTAACGACAATAATAACAATTAGCATGTTCCAAGTAAGTTTATCAAATAGCAACCACACTCATCAACTAAGTCAGTATGCATGTTGCGTGATATATATGCAGGTTAACCCAGTCAACCAATATGCAATCCGGAACGGATGGACATCATCGGATCAGCCCTTCACCAGCCACGGTGGTGCCATTTCGGCCCGTGATGTCTCTTACTCCCACAGGGGTAGTCAGATCAGCAGTAAACCCGTAGGTCTGCCATTTCGGTCTGCTACAAGAGACGTCTACAAACGCTCTTTCACGGCATTCCGGGTCTTATGACCATTTTGGAAACCGACGAGGTCCAGAGTACGTCCTGTGTTAATACCTCATTAATGTTGCATGTATGCAAAATGATTAGTCAAAGAACGTCTCCGACCTCACTCGACACGTCGCCACGTGTTCTAGGGAAGTTAAAGTCTCTAAAAGCTTACCCTAAGGTAAAGTCGATTCTGCGACCAAAAGACACACTTCATAACGACACATAGCTGCTCCAACAGCACAACAATAAACGCTGCTCCAACAGCACAACATCAAACGCTGCTCCAACAGCACAACGACAACATACTCAACACTTGGATCCGACGACACTCCTCATTTTCCAAAACTAAGATTTCACTTCCAATGCCTTCCTTCGAGGTTGTTATCATTACTTAAAGATTTAGAGGTTATTTAAGGTATTATGAGTTTTCTTTATAAAATAGATTCCATTTTGTCTTATCGCAAGTCTTATACATTTGCAGGATCTCCCAATCCCAAGTCGCTTCCAGAGGAGGTCTCGATCCACTAAACAAAATCAAGGCCCGAACCTCGTTCGTCTTATCAAACTTCCTCAAAACTCTCAAAATAAAATCGGCATGACCTGCCCGCTATTCTCACCATTCAGAATCTTAGATTTCCAGTGTAAAGCATATTTAAGTCATCACAATCAACAACATGTCATATATCAAGAAATCTCAACATTAACACTTAGCACTTAGCATATAAAGCATGCACCACACATCCTAGATTACCCACATAGCACATAGCATGTAAGTCAATCTTCAAAAACATTCAGTAGATGAATCATCTACATTGTCAGCCGAAGCCTCAGAAAACATTTTCAATCACACACAATCTCAGTGCATAAACAGTAAACAATGTCGAAACATCGACCCTAAGCATTAACTAGAGATTCAGTGAGAAGCCCTCACCTGAAAGTTCTCCAGAATGATCAACTAGTGCTTCCTCGCACTCAAAGTGTTGCTCCTCGGGAAATTCCTCAAAAGTTCCTTTAAAACAAAATCACAGAATTCTATAAGAATCTATCGGAAACTAAGTTATCGATACTTACTAAGGTTACTCGAAGTAATTTATACTCTAAGGTACGATAATCTAGCGCGAAAGACAAGTTTTCGGAAAAGGAAATTTCCTCCTCCCCCCTCTAATAGGCTCGGCCACTTTTCACAATTAAGGGGCTCGATTTTTCTTCGATCAAACTTGGTTCCTATGCTTTCATAAGCCGTAACTAAGGGTATTCTGAACTCGGAAAAATTATCGGATCAAAAACTGTCGCAGGGGTATTTTGGTCATGATTTTAACTTAGGATTTTCAAAACTGAAATCCCAAAAATAAAATTTTGCAGGGACGTCACCAACGACGTTTATGACAACTAATCCTACTAGCACTAAGCTAAGGCGATAGTTTACAGCCTAAAGGTTGGAACTTTACTCAAAAACTACATTAATGGGTATTTTAGGCTAGAATTGATTCCGGCGGAATTCCGGCGACATAACGGAAAATCTAATCCGGCAGAAGTGATCTTGGGCACATATAGAAGAGGTTTAGAATCAGAAATGAAAGATTCAGGATAGTTTTGCAAAAACCCATAAACTATCCACTCAGAAAACTCTACAGAAAAGCTATGGAAAAAGCGATCGGAGGTAAGGATTAGCGACTATACCTCGAAGCCTTGAAGCAGCAACTGATTGATCGACGATCAAGCAAGGTTTGAAGAAAAGCTCTTCTTCCTCTTCCTTCTATGGAGCTCGCGGCCTTGGAGAGAAAATGGAGGAGTTCTTGTAATTTTTCTCACCTTTCTTGCTATATATAGAAAATGGTAATTCGCGGGAAAATGAAAGTTTCGCGAATCAGATTTTTCCGGCATTATTCTCCATGAATTCTAAGATAGGTTTTGGCAAAGGAATTCCTAAGCTAAGAAGATGTCTCCTTGTATTTTTGGCAACTAATGCAAAGTCGGTGCAAAGTCGGTGTAAAACTATTTTACCCGATAAGTTGCTTTTTGCATCGAATGTCGGAATAGAAAACTTCCTTCGGAAGAAAGATTGAAATCATCAAGAGAAATGGGTGTACGCGTGTAGAATATTCATTTGAAGCTCTGAATAGATAAAGTCTTCATTGTCGAGAAATTCTAGGGTTTTGAAATACCAGGGTTTCGGTTTCGGCAAACTTCCGATGATTGGAATCGGACGTTCGTAGATCCTAGAGTTTCGCCTCGAAACGATTTTGATATATGGAAAAAGAGAAGTTCTAACATTTCTCTGAAGATTTTTGGAATTAACTTCTGTCGTGCCTAAAAGTGAAAATTAGCTATATACTAGGGTTTCTGACCTAGGTTTAAGCGTGTAACGATCGTGCTATAACTTTTATCGACATCCATACGATCCTCAGACTTTTCCTGAACTTTCTCCTTCATAAATTTATTTCATTTGGTAAACTCTAGTTCAGGTTTCCCTTCACGATACATCAACCCTAATCGTGAATAAGAAGTTTATTCACTTAGCATAAGCTTAAAAACTTGGGTCTTACAAGATCTATGTGGAAAATAAAAAAATATCAGTTACAATAATACCTTGTCTTCAATATTTGAATTATTTTAAAAGAATTCGAATAATTGAACTTGAAATTTAAAGAAAGCTTTAAAAGACATTTAAGATAATCAGTTACCAAATATTACTTTCTTAAATATTTATAAATTGGAATTTAAATGTAGCTTTTATATTGACAATAATGATACATAAATATGTGAAATGGTGTCTGAAATGAATTTGAAACAATCATGAAATTTAATTGAAGAATGCACGTGAATAAGAAATAAACATCAGTTATGGATTTTACTTCTCAATATTAGCTTTATAGCAATTTTATAATTTGAATACTTTAACTTGGAATTGAAATTCAGCTTTAAAGTATATAAAAATGATTAAAGTCATTTTGAGTAAGTGTGAGAGTCTTTGCAAGAATAATTTCCATATGCATCGATTTGAGTGTGATATCGAAGTAAAAAAACAAAGAAACATTAATTACCAAATTAAGTTTTCTTCAATGTTTGTATTGTGCATATTGAATTTGAATCATTGAATATGAAATTTAAATACATCTTTATATGTCATTTAAGATCATCAGTTACCAAATCTATTATTGTTACATTGATTAAAGGTGAACAATAATAATACAAAACCAAACATTAATGTGTCTTAAATAAATTTAAAACTGATATGAAATTTAATGAAGCAATGCAACTGGATAAGAATAAATGTTAGTCATAATATGTAGTTGTCTTCAATAATTATATACTTGATATATAATTAGGATATAATTCAGAATGATATTTAAATACAACTTTAAAGAATTAAGTAATGCTTAAAATTAATTAAAATAAAATGACTTAAATGAATTTAAAGATATCATAGAATTAATAATATATGTGGACAGGAAAACATGACTAGTTAGGAAATTTAACGAGATTCAATAATTATAGCTATTTTAGAATTTGTATCATTTAGTATAAATTTAACAAATACATTGATTCGAGTGAGAGATCTATGTGGAGAATAAAGAAATATCAGTTACAATATTACCTTGTCTTCAATATTTAAATTATTTTAAAAGAATTCGAATAATTGAACGTGAAATTTAAAGAAAGCTTTAAATGACATTTAAGATAATCAGTTACCAAATATTACTTTCTTTAATATTTATAAATTGGAATTTAAATGTAGCTTTTATATGGACAATAATGATACATAAATATGTGAAATAGTGTCTGAAATGAATTTGAAACAATCATGAAATTTAATTGAAGAATGCACGTGAATAATATATTAGCCCGGCCGCAGTTTAGGTTATCTTCTTCCAGTTCTTCTGCAAAACCTCTAATTGCTTCCTCGTCACTCCCTGGGAAAGAGAGCCCAACTGGTTTACAAAGAAAATATGCTTTCCTCGCCCTAGTGAGGTAGCCTCTGGAACCTGCACTTTGCACCACATCTTGTAAAGATGCAATTGTTGGGTCTACACCCCCAAAATCGTCCGTTACCTCCCTCAGGATTGAGGAGCCTACCTCTGATTTCGATTTCCTCCCTCTCTTCTTCTTTTCAGGCCCTTTACTTGATTTTGTCGGGATTAAGTCAGCCAACGCTTGGAGTTTGTGGCATCGATTTACCCCTTTAACAATGTTTTGAAGGTGAATGTTCAAACTTTGCTCAATATCATCTGATAATAACTCGAAATCCTCAGAGTCATCTGCAAAGATTCCTTCACATGTAATGGGCTGCTCAGGCACATTCGCTGAAAAGCCTTCAAAAGGAAGCATTGGTCCAACCGGGTCCAAAAAAGAGCATAGCTCAGCAGTTCTGGTGGAAAATAGATTGGTTTTGTTTCTCTCGGCCCATAAAGTATTGTTTTGACCCCCAACACCTTGGAATAGATAGGGTATAATCGGGAAATTACACCCATAACAGAACAAATTCCACCATTCAGTTGGAATCACCAAAGTCCTTAGTGTTTCATTTGAATTTTGCCTCGCACCAGCAAAAATTAAATTCAAAACATCATCCTTGGCATCCACCTGTATCCAGTTGAATTGGTTTGACCAATCATCTAAACGAATTAACTCCCTCGAGACCCCCATCTCATCACGTTCGACACAAGCATAATCATTGACATTGTTACACCCCGAGGCGTCGCCCGCATCCCCATTCAACCAGACCACCGGAGATTGGACGTCACCGGAGATTGATCTTCCGATGGCGATTTTTGGAATGAATCTTCCACCCAGAACTTCTCTGGAAACATATATTCATGATGCTTGTGGTCATCTTCCTCAAGGTATTCCTTACATACATGATCAATTTCAACCAGGACCTCCATCTCCTTATCATCCACCGTAATCGGAATCTTAAAATTTTCAAGCACTGGATCTGATTACATTATCAAAATCCTAGCAAAGTCATAACTTTCCTCCTCGCAAGTCTGAGTGTCCATGTGTCTATCTAAGAACATAGAGATGAGGTACGATACCCATAGTGAGAGGATCGTGATGTGAGAATCTAGAGAGAGTAAGAGCGTAAACGCTTAGAGAGAGAAAGTAACTGAATTTTAAGCTTGTATTTCTCAAATGAGCTCAAAGTCCCTTATAATTGGTAACCGCTCCCTATTTATAGATTCGGGGGTTGGGCTTGGCGCCCCTAATTTCTCCTAATGGGCCAGTTGGGCCTCCCGGGAGAAGGCCCAATTTCCTGGCTCGCATGTCGCCCCAGGCTGGCGCGCCTGGGCGAGGGACTCTAGGGTCTCGCCTAGTCCACAAGTCCACAAGACACCGAGCTCGAGGCATGAGAGCTGAGTGTGTCTTTTAAGAAAAAACACAAGGCGACGGTCATGAGTAAGCTACCTAAAGCCGAAACCTAATGACTTAAAACAATTGCCAACATGGCTTGATAACTAGAGCCTAGGGCAAATTCTTTGATTTTCCTAGCGAATTCCCTTGATCCCACGAGTCCACAAGTTGGCTCGTGGCGTCAGCGCTTGGATCCCTCGCCCCGTTCCAGCAATGATCGCCGTGGACCATGATGAATTGACGCGTGTAAGCCACATGTAACGCATTAGGATAACACAAAGTCCAACGAATCTACAAAATCTTAACCCCTATCTCCGATATGTCCCTTCAAATCACAATAAAGTCTGTCAATTTGAATTTAAACCAATGAACTTCAGCGGTTGCAACTTTTCACTTATTGTGCCGTTCCCATTCCCCCAAAAACCGCGTCACGTTCTCCCAGTGTAATCATTTCACCTTACCACGATTTCCCAACCGCTACTCACTTTAACTTTTAAATCCCCCTTGTTCCATCATTCACCACTTCTGAAATCCTCATATCTTGCCAAAATTGACACCCTAGCACCCTACCCCATCTTCACTCCACTCTTCTCCTTTGGCAAGAATGACTTCCCCACGCCGTACTAAAAACCCCCGTTCAAAAGGCCATTTGCCAAACCTCTGAATTGTCCTCCCATGAGTCTGTTACTCAGATGGCCCGCCAGGTTGGTGGGTTTTGCTACGAGAAATCCCTCAAAGACGTTCTTGTCACCGGGAGATGCCTATCGATTCGCCGGCCCTGACAGCACCGTGCGGTTGACCATTGAGTGGAGAGACCCCACTTCTTTTATGTCTACGAATATCTATTCCTCAACCTGGGAATCAAACAACCCTTCTCCCCTTTCCTTCGCCAAGTTATGATGGAAATCAATGTGGCCCCCTGCCAACTACATCAGAACGCCTGAGCCTTCGTTCGTTGTTTTGAGATTCTCTGCGATGCCGTTGGCCTTGAACCAAAAACCGCCCACTTCTTTTACTTCTACGCCGTGGAGCCGAAGTCTTTAAAAACCAAAACCCCAGGGTGGGTTTCCCTGAAATCACGCACAGGCCGCCAGCGTCTCCACCCCTACAAGAGCAACGTCAAGATGGGACCTGGGCGCTGATACTTCCGTATAACCGTGCATCCCACTTATCCTGAAGCTTTCACCCTTCGGGACGGGACTGCCATGTTTCCCTTCTACTGGACCAAGAGCCCCCGCGATGTTCCGCCGCCATCCGATGCGTTGCTAAGTGATGGAGATAAAATCGTCCTTAGCTTTCTTGCTGGGCTTCCGGTCCTTGAGTGCTCCCAATTGCTCGAGGCCGCTCGCAAGAACACCCTTGGTTCATTCCTGGGAGGAATGAATTTTACTAAAACCGAACTGGAGCGTGCCCTGGCCGCCAAAACTTTCGAATTTCCTCCCGTCTTCAATACCAGCGGAAGTAAGAGGAAACGCACTACTGTGGATGCCGGCACCGAGACCACCGCCCCCTCCCCAAAGAAACGGGTACGCGGGTCCGCATCGGTTGAGCCCGCGCCAGGATCCACAGTCAACACTGCCTCTCTTGAGGCCGGCGGAGCAACACCACACATTGCAGCTCCTGGGTCTAGCGAACCAACGGCTGATGCTGTCATTCCTCCTGAGACTGACGAGCCGGCGCCGGGCTCTACCAACAACACCACTCTTCCCTCCTTAGCGGAAGACTCCTACAAATCCAAAGAAGCTGATCTTGGCACAGACGGAGGAACTATAGCTGCCATCCCTCTGCTAAATAAGAAAAAGAAGAAAGCCAAGGGGGTCAAAACCGACAAGTCATTTGTTCCTCGCCAGGGCGTGGCGGGCGAGGACGAACCGGACCCCAAGGGCAACGAGGTGGAAACCTCACCCCTTCTTAAGGAGACTCCGAGAACGCTGCTCCTGATCCTACTCAAACAACATCCCCTTCTGACCATACATCCCAACAAGTTGAGGTAAGCTCTCCCAGGGCTTCCCCAACCCATGAAACGGTTCGTAACGAGAAGGATCAAGCTCCTGCTGTCCTGCTGTCAGTCATTTGAACGTTGTCGAGGACGAGAACCCTCCTCCAAACTAGCAACCTACTCTTGTCGACTTATGTTGTTTGATCCCTTCTTTGATAACATGAGAGGAGCTGAGAATTCCGACCTTGATGGCGTGGCAGAAGAAGCCATCTCGAGTCTCCTGCGTGCGGGGTGCCTCTTTGCCCAGTTATCCCAGGATTCGGCATCTGCAGCTGAAGTTGAAGAGCTCCGCCGGAAGGCTGAGAGTTATCGCCTTGCTACACTCGAGGCGTACAGAGAGCGTGACAGGTTGTTGACTCAGGTGACGACCCAAATAACTAAACTGACCAACCTGGGAATCGATATGAGCGGTCGCGAGGCCGACTTATCCGCTTGTGAAGAGAGAATGGAGGACTTAAGGGACGAGCGGGACGACTAGCAGAAGGAGTTGGAGGCGAAAGATGAGGAGATAACGGCCCTGCGCAACGAGTTAGCGTTGTCGAATGAGACTCTCGCCGAAGTGAGGAATCAACTCGCGGCAAAAACCAAAGCTGTTGCAGAGATGGAAACCCAGGCGGTCTCTGAAGCCAAAACCCTTCGAGCGAGGTTGGAGGTCGAAGCTGCTGCTGAGGCTGTGGACGGGTGCGACCACGGTTTCTTCCTTGCCAAAGCCCAGGTCCAATACCTTTATGAGGGAATAGATCTCAGCGGAATGGGAGCCTTCAAGAAGATTACCCCCGAGGGTTTGGTCGGCCATGATGATCCTTGTAACGCCCCGATTTCTCGAGTGTTACACAGTAACTAATTAACCAATTTTCGTAAAGAGTTTTCGTCGATTCACTTATTAATCTTGAATTAATGATAAAAGTTCAATTTTACAAAATTCTCGAAATTTAACCATTTCAAACTTGCGGAAATAAACATCAACCTAAACCTCAAAATTTATTAATCATTGAAAAGAGTATGAAATAAATATCCGGAAGAAAACTTCAAAGTAAATTACATCAAGTTAAACTATCTCAACTAAAATAAAGTAATGGTTCAATACTTCCAAAACTCGGTACTCTCAACCCAAAAGAAAAATGGATGTCTCACAACCCAACCATATCCTTGGCCCCTTCCTCTTTATCTTCTTCCTCTTCATCAGAAGTGTAGTCGTCATCTGTAGTGGCTCGTCAAGTAGCATCAACTCCTAAGAATGAGTCGTCGCCATTATCTTCACGACCATCTACCCCCCCCCAAATAAACACATAGCAAACAAGCAGGGTCAGGTCCAACAAAAAGAATGATAATGACAAAATCAACAACAACATATATAATATAAGTACATTATATGTCTTTTATGGGAAAGAGTCAGTTACTAACGGAATCTCACTTCACACAACCCACCAAAACTTCCATGGCCATCTTCGTGCTTCCGCAGAGGCACGGTTATCACGGTGACCGCAGTCAACCAAATCACGTGGAGCCGCAATGATCCACAAAAGTTCACGGTGACCGCAGTCAACCAAATCACGTGAAGCCACACCGGCCCACAAGGTTCACGGGAGACCGCAGTCAACCCAAATAACTCCCTCGCGTGCAAGGTACCATCGTTCTCATGGACCATAGTCTACCTGACCTATGTCCAAATTATTCACATTTACTTGCAAGCGAGTTATAAATTCATTCTCTTGGTGTTTAAGGCTCTAATGTCAATCCTAGAGTCTTATGAGTTAATATCGTATCAGATTACAACGTCAAGAAATAACAGTCACACTAGGAGGAATTACAGCTGGGTGAGCGACCTCCTAAAAAAGTCACAACTAAACTTCATGCAAAGCATAGAAATAATCAGGGCCTCCCAAATTCACAAATTATTTACAAATTCCAGAGGCTCAGTTTACAGATATCATCATATAAAAATCTCACAAATGTCCCTAATCACATGTTACTAACATTTCCAACAATTTCTCAAATTTAGTGTTTCTGGACAACAGGTGCAGCGTGTACTAAAACTGGTCTACAGACCGCAATACTTAGCCAAAAATTTCACATGATACATGACTGGAAAGATAAGTCGAAACTCTACACTTTTATAGTTTATCACTTTTCCATTTGAGATCCAGAATTAGGTGATATTAGGCCTTAAAGCTTGCTGTCCGGTACAGGAAGAACAGCAGGTGCAACAGTCACTAAGATCGACCTCCAGACCTCATTACTAGACCAAAAATTATGTTCTTTATATGCATAGAAAGCCAATTCGAAAATCTACAATTTTCCAGTTTATCCCTTTTTCATTTGAGACCCCGAATTAGGTGATATTAAGCTCCGAAACTCGCTGTCCAGTACAGGAAACTGGCAGAGATACTTTTGCCTTCAAATTAATTTTTCAACCATTCAAGTCCCAGAGTTTTAAACCATATTCCAGCAGCAAGAACCACATATCATATATCATATATCATGCTTAAATTTCCAGAACCAAGATAACCATCAATTCTAGCACAAAAGGCAGATCTAAGCATATAAATCTTCAATCATTTTAATCAAGCAAAGTCATAGAAGAAACGGTAGTTGTAGTGATGATTAATGGAGAATCATGGCATCAACATTTCATCTCAAATCAGAAGCAAAACATCAAGATCTCAAGGCAAAAATAAACAGCAAGCATCATGAACACAAAACTCTTGCAAATGCAATCATGTTCATGGCTTTTCTCATAGTAAAACATGGCAAATACCCTAGGCAATCTACCCAATCCTAGGACCAGCCCTTACCTTGGGTTAATGGCCTGAAAATAAAGAAAAGATGAAGATTCAAGATCAAAAAGCTTGCTGTCCACGTCCTTCTTCTCCCCCTCTTCGCGGTTCCCTTTCCTCTCGCAGCTCCTCCTTCACGCGCAAGGTGTTATGGGTGGTGATGGTGGCCGGCGGTGGCTTGGATGGTGGTGGTTCTTGGAGCAAGATGAAGGAGATGGGGGTGTGTTTACGTGATTAGCTTCTGTTTTTCTGAAGTGTGAAAGAAAGAAAGAAAATTTGGTTTTTCTCTCCCTTTTACTCACAAAACTGGCGGTCAAGGGGAAAATAGTGGGCTAGGGTTGTGGTTTTGGGTTTAATGCTGTTTTAAGTCAGAGGGGACAGGGCTTAATTGGTACTAATCACTCTTTACTGCAGAAGAAAATCAAAATCTCCCTCCCTTTTCTCCTTGCAAGGCTGCGGCATCACCACTAATGGGCTAGGATTTTCATAACCCTAGCTCCTTCCTTCTCATCCAAGTCACTTGGCCCACTTAGCCTCTTCTTAATCTCCTGATCATGACCTCATAAGTTCACTAACCGACCCAAATAACGCATTAACCAAGGCTTAAGCCCAAAGTTTTAAGTTAGAGCTCGTAAGGTCTGGGCAGCTGGACCTATGCTCACTAAAACGGGGATATCTGAAGCTACAGATATCGGATTGACTCGAAACCACTTGGAGAATTTTCTAGACTTAAAGGGCTACAACTCTCATGAAGGAAGTTTTCCCAAATGAAGTCGTTAAGACCCTCTAAAAATTCACCCAAGTTGACAGTTCTAATCTGCCAGCTATCAAACATTAACTAAAACTTCAATTTTATTCGAACTTCCATAAAATTGTTCCAAATTGAACTTAGGGCCTTACAATACCACCCCCCTTAAAATAGTTTCGCCCTCGAAACTTAAGGGTTTACAAATAAATCGGGGTGTGACTCCCGCATCTTATCTTCTAACTCCCAGGTCGCGTCGCCAGTCTCTTGATTCCACACGACCTTCACTAAAGGTTCCTCCTTGTTTCTTAAGCGCTTTACACTTCGATCGACGATCTTGATGGGTGGCACCTCCATTGTCAGATCATCTCTCAGCTGTATATCGTCTGGCGTAATCACATGCGAATCATCTGCCATGTACTTTCGCAACTGCGACACATGAAGAACGTCATGGATGTTGGATAGAGACGGTGGTAGGGCGATCCTGTACGCCACCGGTCCAACTCGCTCCGTGATCTGGTACGGCCCAATAAACTTCGGAGTAAGCTTCTTGAACTTGATTGCCCTTCCGACACCTGTCATCGGGGTAACCCGCAAGAAGACATGGTCTCCGGCCTGAAATTCCAACTCCTTTCGTCGGTTGTCGGCGTAACTCTTTTGGCGACTCTGCGCGGTTCTCATCTTTTCCTGAATTCTCCTGACTTCCTCGGTGGTCTGTTGCACCAATTCCGGGCCAATCACCAAATTTTGCCCATCTTGATGCCAGCATAAGGGCGTACGACACCTCCGACCGTACAAAGCTTCGTAAGGTGCCATGCCGATGCTCGCATGGAAACTATTGTTGTAAGTGAATTCGATCAATGGCAGCATCTCATCCCAACTGCCCTTGTGATCCAACACACAGGCCCGTAGCAAATCTTCCAGCGACTGTATTGTCCTCTCTGTCTGCCCATCGGTTTGGGGATGATAGGCAGAGCTCAACCTCAACTTAGTTCCGAGGGCCTGCTGCAAGGCTCTCCAAAAGTGAGAGGTAAACCTCGGATCTCTGTCTGACACGATGCTGGTCGGTACACCATGGAGACGCACAACCTCAGCCACATAAATCTCCGCCAATTTCTCCACCTTGTACTTCAGATTGATCGGGATAAAATGAGCGGTCTTTGTCAAACGATCAACAACAACCCAAATTGCATCGAACTTCCTCCGAGTTAAAGGTAAAGCCGTCACGAAGTCCATAGAAATACTGTCCCACTTCCACTCTGGGACATCTAGTGGTTGCAGCTTCCCTGCGGGCTTCTGATGCTCTACCTTCGCCTTCTGACATGTCAGTCAAGTAGAAACATACTCAGCAACCTGCTTCTTCATCCCAGGCCACCAGAAGTGAAGTTTCAAGTCCTAATACATCTTGTTCATTCCGGGATGGATGCTCAGTCTACTCTTGTGTCCCTCATCCAGGATCAATCTTCTCATCTCTGCATCGTCAGGCACACATATCCGTCCCTTGCATCGCAGAATATTGTCATTCCCAATAGAGAACTCTGGTGCCTTTCCCTGAGTCACACGGTCTCGCCACTCAGCTATCCCTTCATCAGTCTCTTGTCTAGACTTGATCTCTTCCAAAAGTCCACTTGACACCATTCCGAAACTCAGCCTTCCTGGTGCGAGCTTAACGTCCAAGCTCAGATCTCGGAAAGCCTCCAACAGTTCTAACTCCTTGACCATCATTGAGGACACATGTATAGCCTTCCGGTTGAGAGCGTCGGCTACAACATTGCTTTTCCCCGGATGGTACTGTAGAGTGAACTCATAGTCCTGAAGGAATTCCATCCACCTCCGCTGCCTCATGTTCAGATCCTTCTGATCAAATAAGTACTTGAAACTCTTATGATCGCTGTAGATCGTGAACGTACTGCCATAGAGATAGTGTCTCCAAATCTTGAGAGCATAAACTATGGCAGCCAACTCCAAGTCATGTGTGGGGTAGTTCTTCTCATGAGTCTTCAACTGCCTTGAAGCATAGGCAATTGCTTTCTTATCTTGCATCATTACACAACCCAAACCATTGTGTGACGCATCACAGTACACGTCATAAGGTTCTCCTTCCTTAGGTAAAGCTAGTATGGGTGCGGTGGTCAGCCGCTTCTTCAACTCCTGGAAACTAGCCTCACACTTCTCCGTCCACGCAAACGGTTGATTTTTCTTTGTCAACTGGGTCAACGGCGAAGTCAACTTTGCGTAATCTTTGACGAATCGCCTATAGTAGCCAGCAAGCCCAACAAAGCTTCTGATGTCGCTTGCTGTCTTTGGTTGCTCCCATGACAGAATCGTCTCGACCTTGCTAGGGTCAACAGCCACACCCTGACTTGATATGACATGACCTAGGAACTTCACCTCTTCCATCCAGAATTCACACTTCGAGCTGTTAGCATATAGCTCCTTCTCCCGCAATACTCCTAGCACTTGACGCAAATGCTCTTCGTGTTCTTCCTTACTCTTCGAGTAAATCAAAATATCATCAATAAACACCACCACGAACTTGTCCAGGAATGGCCTGAACACTCTGTTCAGGTAGTCCATAAACACTGCGGGTGCATTAGTAACCCCAAACGGCATCACAAGATATTCATAATGCCCGTATCGGGTACTGAATGCGGTCTTCTGGATGTCCGATTCCTTGACTCGGATCTGATGGTATCCTGACTTAAGATCTATCTTCGAGAAGGTCACCGCTCCTCTAAGTTGATCCATCAAGTCGTCTATCCGAGGCATCGGATAACGGTTCTTCACTGTCACCTTATTCAGCTGCCGGTAATCCACACACAATCTGGACTTCCCATCCTTCTTCTTTACCAATAGCACAGGTGCACCCCATGGCGATACGCTGGGTCGAATGAATCCCTTTGAGGATAGATCATCCAACTGCTGTGCCAATTCTGCCAACTCCGCTGGGGCCATACGATAAGGTGCCATTGATATTGGTCCAGTACCGGGCACAATGTCAATAGAGAACTCCGTCTCTCTGACTGGTGGCAAGCCGGGTACATCTTCTGGGAACACATCGACATACTCCTGTACCACCAAGATATTGCGCACATCACCATCATGTTTTGCTTCGGCAACGATAGGGTTCACATACGCCGGTGAACCCTTCCCCAGGTTGTACGAATTTAAGTAATCCGTAACGCCGGGATCTGGGAATACCACCGCCTTGTTAGCACAATCTAAGAGCACGTGATATTGCGCTAACCAATCCATTCCCAAGATCACATCAAGCTCTTTGAGCCCTAAACAGACGAGGTTCGCAAGGAACTTCCGATCCTCATAAATCAACGGACATTGCAAGCATGTCGTGCGCGTAACTAATCGATAATCAATCTCAAGTATCACGGCAATGATACTGATCTCAGACAATCTCACAGCACAACAAACATCTTAGCAAACAAGTCTACCCAAATCTCACCGCGAAGCTTCGAAAACGTCTTTATCAAAACACAAAAACACAACGAGTTCAGAAACTCGTAAGCCCAAAACCCTTAGTGCTCTGGTTTCTCAACCGGAGCTCTGATACCACAATGTAACGCCCCGATTTCTCGAGTGTTACACAGTAACTAATTAACCAATTTTCGTAAAGAGTTTTCGTCGATTCACTTATTAATCTTGAATTAATGATAAAAGTTCAATTTTACAAAATTCTCGAAATTTAACCATTTCAAACTTGCGGAAATAAACATCAACCTAAACCTCAAAATTTATTAATCATTGAAAAGAGTATGAAATAAATATCCGGAAGAAAACTTCAAAGTAAATTACATCAAGTTAAACTATCTCAACTAAAATAAAGTAATGGTTCAATACTTCCAAAACTCGGTACTCTCAACCCAAAAGAAAAATGGATGTCTCACAACCCAACCATATCCTTGGCCCCTTCCTCTTTATCTTCTTCCTCTTCATCAGAAGTGTAGTCGTCATCTGTAGTGGCTCGTCAAGTAGCATCAACTCCTAAGAATGAGTCGTCGCCATTATCTTCACGACCATCTACCCCCCCCCCAAATAAACACATAGCAAACAAGCAGGGTCAGGTCCAACAAAAAGAATGATAATGACAAAATCAACAACAACATATATAATATAAGTACATTATATGTCTTTTATGGGAAAGAGTCAGTTACTAACGGAATCTCACTTCACACAACCCACCAAAACTTCCATGGCCATCTTCGTGCTTCCGCAGAGGCACGGTTATCACGGTGACCGCAGTCAACCAAATCACGTGGAGCCGCAATGATCCACAAAAGTTCACGGTGACTGTAAGACCCGGATTTTCGGAACAAGTTAATTTCCGACTCACGCGTGGAATCAGTGTAAGCGTGACAGGAGTTTGATATTTGAGAAAGATTAATGAAAAAGAAAGTTCAGGAATTGCTCGAGGAATGTGGCGTTGTTTCTTTCGGAGCTAGTGCGAGTCGTCTGCACACCTGCCTTATGGCGAGCGTGTCCAGAATAGGCTATTTCGCTCTTAAAGCAACGTTTTGAGTGAGATTTCGAACTCTCGGAAAATTTAAAGTTTCTCTTTATTTTTCCATCGACCAGCGTTTCATTTCGGAACTCTGGACTGTACGCACGATAGGTTTTACTTTTCGGATGTCCGCCGACGCTAATTTCTTTGCTTCGAAACCCTATTTTCGAGCAATGGATGAAGACTTTTTCTATTCGGGACTTCTAACGAAGATTCCGTCCGCGTTGCCAGACTTTTTTCGACATTTCCAATCTTTCTTCAGTAGGGAGTTTTGTCGTTTGAGCATCACAGCAAAAAGTAGTTTTTCGGGGCAGATTAACCGACACCGCTTTTGAGTTTTTCGATATCGTTTTTCCCAAATCCTAGATATTTGTTTTGAGTTCTGGAATTCCGACGCTAGAATCTCTCTTAGAATTCCACGGTGATCGTGCTGCAAAAATCGGAATCGCGAAATTTTCATTTTCCCGCGATTTCGCCCGCCTATAAATAGCGCGAAAAAGCAAAATCCTCTCATTTCTTTCCTCAAAGGGCCGCGAGTTTGGAGAGCAAGGGAGAAGAGGAATTTTCGCGAAATCTTGACCAATCTTCGTGCAGTTCGTCCCTACTTCTAGGTATCAAGGTAACTAACACGATTCCTACCTCTGATTGTTGTTTCTGTTGCGTTTCTGAAGTCGTTTCTGTGCTCTAAGTTTTGAGCTTTTTCTAAAATTGTCCGATTTCTCTGATTTCTCGCTTGGGTTATGTTCCTTATGTTCCCCTGAGTCTAAAACCTCTGTCAGTAAACTCTGATTGCGATTCAGTTGTCCAGGATCTGAAAAATTGACTCAAAACTCTTTTTGTCTCACATTTCGAAACTTTATTGTCGTAAAGCTATAATCTGACTTCGTGCCTTTAGGATTTGTTGTCACGGATGTCATGAGGATCGTTGCTGTCAAATCTGTTTTCAGAACTGATAACTTTGAAGTTTTGAGCCTTTATTTTGGACTAAAATGCCCCTGCGTAGTCGTATTTCGACCCGATTGTCCGAAAATTGTTCTGACAGTTTCTTTGCCTTAGTTTTACCCTAAAACTACCTTGTGAATTGATTTGATCAAAGAAAAAGAGCCGAAGCCCTTTTTCCTTTGAGGCCGTGGACTATTTCCTTTAGGGGGGAGTTTTTCGGTTTCGAAAACTTGTCTTTTCGTACCTGATTGTCCTATTCTGAAGCTTTAATGCTTTGTCTATCGTTTATGTATTGTTTTGCGATCGAACTAAATCACGTGAAGCCACACCGGCCCACAAGGTTCACGGGAGACCGCAGTCAACCCAAATAACTCCCTCGCGTGCAAGGTACCATCGTTCTCATGGACCATAGTCTACCTGACCTATGTCCAAATTATTCACATTTACTTGCAAGCGAGTTATAAATTCATTCTCTTGGTGTTTAAGGCTCTAATGTCAATCCTAGAGTCTTATGAGTTAATATCGTATCAGATTACAACGTCAAGAAATAACAGTCACACTAGGAGGAATTACAGCTGGGTGAGCGACCTCCTAAAAAAGTCACAACTAAACTTCATTTAAAGCATAGAAATAATCAGGGCCTCCCAAATTCACAAATTATTTACAAATTCCAGAGGCTCAGTTTACAGATATCATCATATAAAAATCTCACAAATGTCCCTAATCACATGTTACTAACATTTCCAACAATTTCTCAAATTTAGTGTTTCTGGACAACAGGTGCAGCGTGTACTAAAACTGGTCTACAGACCGCAATACTTAGCCACAAATTTCACATGATACATGACTGGAAAGATAAGTCGAAACTCTACACTTTTATAGTTTATCACTTTTCCATTTGAGATCCAGAATTAGGTGATATTAGGCCTTAAAGCTTGCTGTCCGGTACAGGAAGAACAGCAGGTGCAACAGTCACTAAGATCGACCTCCAGACCTCATTACTAGACCAAAAATTATGTTCTTTATATGCATAGAAAACCAATTCGAAAATATACAATTTTCCAGTTTATCCCTTTTTCATTTGAGACCCCGAATTAGGTGATATTAAGCTCCGAAACTCGCTGTCCAGTACAGGAAACTGGCAGAGATACTTTTGCCTTCAAATTAATTTTTCAACCATTCAAGTCCCAGAGTTTTAAACCATATTCCAGCAGCAAGAACCACATATCATATATCATATATCATGCTTAAATTTCCAGAACCAAGATAACCATCAATTCTAGCACAAAAGGCAGATCTAAGCATATAAATCTTCAATCATTTTAATCAAGCAAAGTCATAGAAGAAACGGTAGTTGTAGTGATGATTAATGGAGAATCATGGCATCAACATTTCATCTCAAATCAGAAGCAAAACATCAAGATCTCAAGGCAAAAATAAACAGCAAGCATCATGAACACAAAACTCTTGCAAAAGCAATCATGTTCATGGCTTTTCTCATAGTAAAACATGGCAAATACCCTAGGCAATCTACCCAATCCTAGGACCAGCCCTTACCTTGGGTTAATGGCCTGAAAAGAAAGAAAAGATGAAGATTCAAGATCAAAAAGCTTGCTGTCCACGTCCTTCTTCTCCCCCTCTTCGCGGTTCCCTTTCCTCTCGCAGCTCCTCCTTCACGCGCAAGGTGTTATGGGTGGTGATGGTGGCCGGCGGTGGCTTGGATGGTGGTGGTTCTTGGAGCAAGATGAAGGAGATGGGGGTGTGTTTACGTGATTAGCTTCTGTTTTTCTGAAGTGTGAAAGAAAGAAAGAAAATTTGGTTTTTCTCTCCCTTTTACTCACAAAACTGGCGGTCAAGGGGAAAATAGTGGGCTAGGGTTGTGGTTTTGGGTTTAATGCTGTTTTAAGTCAGAGGGGACAGGGCTTAATTGGTACTAATCACTCTTTACTGCAGAAGAAAATCAAAATCTCCCTCCCTTTTCTCCTTGCAAGGCTGCGGCATCACCACTAATGGGCTAGGATTTTCATAACCCTAGCTCCTTCCTTCTCATCCAAGTCACTTGGCCCACTTAGCCTCTTCTTAATCTCCTGATCATGACCTCATAAGTTCACTAACCGACCCAAATAACGCATTAACCAAGGCTTAAGCCCAAAGTTTTAAGTTAGAGCTCGTAAGGTCTGGGCAGCTGGACCTTTTCTCACTAAAACGGGGATATCTGAAGCTACAGATATCGGATTGACTCGAAACCACTTGGAGAATTTTCTAGACTTAAAGGGCTACAACTATCATGAAGGAAGTTTTCCCAAATGAAGTCGTTAAGACCCTCTAAAAATTCACCCAAGTTGACAGTTCTAATCTGCCAGCTATCAAACATTAACTAAAACTTCAATTTTATTCGAACTTCCATAAAATTGTTCCAAATTGAACTTAGGGCCTTACAATCCTCCAGGCTTCGACGCTGCATACTTTGCGGCTGCTGAAAACGCAGGGAAAGCGGAGAATGTTAATATAATTTAAATATTCTATATTGATTTTCCCTTACCCCTTTGTAACTAATATTTCTTTGTGTTAATGAACAGAATTTCGCTATAGTTTTGCTTGTCTTATTTTATTCATCGCCCTGCCATATTTCCTCCATTTGTTCGTTTTACGCCTTTGGGTTTAGTCATCGTGTAGCGATTTTGAGTGTGTGCCAAAGAAAGCTAGGACTTTGGCTCAGTTTTGAACCGAGGCTTTATTCACACCGTATTTCCTATAAGATCAGGTGTGGCCTTGCCAGTTTTGTCCTGGCAAGGACTTATGACTGCTTGGGACCCAATGGCCATATGGGTTGCCCAAGACTTAGCCTAGCTTTGGGCTCTCGCCCATATTTCGGGGAGGTTTTGCTCGCCCATATTTCTGGGAGGCTTTTGGGATAAGTAACCTATCCGCACACATCGCCAACGAGTAATCAACAGTTCGCACTGGACTTTCCGGAGCGATCCCCAGACATCAAGGTCGTGTTGGCACTTCAGCATTTTTCACTTTATACCACGCTTTGTTTTTCGACGGACAATAAACTGTGGCTGAAAACTGGTATATGCCACGGTTTCGTAAGCGCAGCCATGTTAAACCAAATTTCAAATACAAATACATAAAACCGTGGACCTAAATTTTTTAACCACCGTTTGTAAAGTGTGGACGAGTTATGCTCACGGTTCTAACCGTGGGAACATTATCCCACAAATATAACTGTGCCATTAAGTTTTATTTAAAAATTACAAAAAGATATTTGCCCACCAAATTTTTTGTTTTTACACTGTTATTGAATTAATTAGAAACCCAAAGGTTAATTTCCCTAAAGTGCCAAACCCTTGTTCACCTTAGCTATCCCGTGAAGGCGTATCCCGTGAAGTGCGACCCCTTGTACGCTGTGCGAGTCCTTGTGCGTTGTGTCTGGCCTTCTCTTCTACGACGAGAGCCATGACAACAGCCATCAGCCCTATCGATTCTCTTCTCTGGGACAAGCGATGAGAACCATCACCCCAACGATTCTCTAATCTGTGAAGATTGAGAACAACCATCTTCGTCTCTAAGTCGGGTGAAATCGACGAATTGCGACAAGAACCCACCAATTCTCATCACGTGGATAAAGAGTGGTTGAGTGTGTTGGCTTGCAACCCTATTCTCCTCTTCTTCACCAATGTTAACCCTCTTTATAATGATGCCCTCTTTTCTTCTCATCATTGATTAGGCGTTGAGTATGTTTTTCTTCTCTTCATGTTGGATGTTAGAAATAACAGGGTCCTTTTGTGTTGCTTGATTTTTTTTATTTGATGCATTATTTTGTTTACTAAAGTCAGTGTCCGTTTTAGTTTGGTGATACTCAATTTGGGCATTGATCTTGGACCTGGTTTGGAGGATTCTCTTCTGCATATCTAGATCTCTTTTGCCATTGTTACTTGTTTGTTTTTGTGATTTCAATACTTTTCCGTTCAGTTTCAGCTCATGTATGAACAATTTTAAATTAAAAAATATTCTGTGCTTTTTAGAAGATTTCAGGAAGCTTTGGACTTTTGTTTATCTCTATATCTAGGAGTTATTGGAGGGCTAAGTCTATTGCTATATTCTTATGCTGCTGGATGTAGAGAGTAAGGGAGAGGATAACCATTGTCATCTACTTTCAGTACTGATAAAGGTAGACTCTTCCTTTAGTTTTCTTTAGTTATATTTTAAGTATTTTGTGATGGAGTTGTTATCTTTATAGTTTCATTTTACTTATATGATTATTCAAAACTGATTAATATTCTCTTGCTTTAAGAGACCCTTGGAGCGGTGGAGGGTATTCTACCTCTTTTTATTTGCTCATTTTCTCCAATAATCATTGCTTGTACTGGAGTATTTTTGTATTGAATGCTAAGAGATTTTATCAAGGTCCAATGTGATAGGCAGCTAATTAAGTTTGTGGGTTGCAGTTTGCTAAAGAATATAGAAGAAAGTATAGTGACTGAGTAACTGTTAAAACAAATCACAATGGCAGTTCTGTATTTTGTGCTATTTTTATTAGGGTTAATCGTCTACTTGGTCCCTGTCTTTGTCTCGCTGTCTGAAATTAGTCCCTCCCCGGAAAATTTACAAATCTGGGTCCTCTCGTTTGCAATAAGTTTGGAGCAGGTCCTCGCCGGAGCCCGGAGCTTCGGCGAGTGATGAATAGGCATGCTGACTGGATAAATGAGGCTGACGTGTCAGAGAAAAAAAAATTAAAAAAAAATACAATTTCCAATTAATGAAAATAACCCTAAATTAATTAACAAACTCAATTCCACAAATTAATTCCAATTAACCCAAATTCCCAATCAAATTAGGGTTCACATTCTGCCACCCAAATTAGATAGATCGTGTTCAATCTGACAGTTTCTTCTTCTTCAATCTCCTCTCCTTTCTTCATTCATAGATCGTGTTCTTCTTCTTCTTCTTTTTCTCCATCCTCTCTTCTTCTTCACCACCACCAACCCCAACAACCACCACTGCAACAACGATATGAATCTGAATTTGAGTGCGACGGAGGACGAAGGAAGAAAATGAGAGCGAGAGGCTGGGTGCGATGGCTTGGTGCGACGGAGGGCGAATCGCTCGCGGCGGAGGGTTTGACGGCGCCTTCCATGACCATCGGCGGAGGGTTTGTCGACGCCTTCCACCATGAGATCAGAGGTGTGACGGATCACTGACTCAAGGGTAGGAAGATGAGCAAGGATTCGACCCAAGGGGCTCACGACGATGATGGAGGCTAGAGGCGTCAGATCCCTTGTTGGTGATGAGGAGATCGATAGTGCGAGGGATTAGCTGGTTTGGTCCAGATTTCAGCTTCACCCCCTTCGATCTAGTTTTCGGGTTCACCTTCTTTGATCCAGATTTTCGCTTCTCCTTCAATCCAGAGAACACAGCAACCGTTTCTTCACCTTCTTCCTTTGCTCCTTTCCCTTTTTTATCAATGATTTGCTTTGGGTCAGAGGTTGCTGCTGATGGGTTTGGGTTGGGGAGAGTGGGAGGAGATAGGGGAATGAGGGGATTGGGGTTGATGTTATTGGGGTTGGTGTTCTGGGTTTATGTTGCAACTGGTTCATTTTGGACTTCACCTTCTTTGCTCTGCAAATTGTTGGGGAAAATAAGAGGAAAAGAAAGACGATTTATGGTGCAGTGAGGAAGAGGAACAGAACCACCACCATCTCTGGGTTTCTCGGCCACCCCCACCACTTCTGGGTTCTCCTAGGTTTCTTTTTCTTGTTATGTACATGTTTGGGGCGGTTATGGTGGGGATGAGTTTTGTTTTCTGGATTTTGATTATTTCTGGACTCTTGGTTATGATGATGAAGACCCTGGGAAATTAGATTTGGTGTTTTTGGGATTTTATTTTGTTTATTGTTAGGGTTATAATTTTTTGAAGAAGATGATGAAGAAAATGAAGATGAGATCAATGTAAAAAAAAGTAGATGAAAAACATGATGTTGAAGAAGTTTCATGTTGATGAAGATGAATTTAGTTTTTTTTAATTGAATTTAGATTAAAATAATTGTTTTTATTTTTTTAAATAAATTAAAATTTCTGACCTGTTTTTGTTTTTTATTTTTTATTTTTTAAAAAAAATCCACATAATCAACATTAGCCCAGTCAGCTAGCCAAATCACCAGTCGCCGGAGCTCCGGGCTCCGGCGAGGACCTGCTCCAGACTTATTGCAAACGAGAGGATTCAGATTTGCAAATTTTCCGGGGAGGGACTAATTTCAGACGACGAGACAAAGACAGAGACCAAGTAGACGATTAACCCTTTTTATTATGTGGTGGTAATGTTAGTTACACATGTAAGTAGTATGTAATCTCTCATAAGTCTCATCACCCATTTCTCTTTCTCTTTTCCTTTTATTTATCAATGAACTTTATTATTTGGTATGACACAAATGCTATGGATGTTTAAGAAGCAACAGAATGTGTCTACAAAAATACAGAATAACAGATATTTTACGGAAGAAAATACAAAAATCTCCTTCACACTTTGATTTTTTGCATAAAAGGTACAAATTGTTTTCATACCATTCAACATTTTCCTTTATCAATATCAGTAGCTCACATTCAACATGTCAAATTATCTGCACAAAATGTAAACTAACTCATGGCACTCAGCGTGTGACAATAACACATGCTGCTTGGTTCATCTTCAAAATATACAATAACACATGTTAAATGCTCACATTCAGAATGTTGTTTGGTTGATGAATCAGGTAGAAAAGTTCTAGCCTCATCTTCCTACTTTTAAATAACTCATGGCACTCAAATATTGAATATAAAACTGCTATATATACTTGCTGATATCTTAGTTGATCTTACTACTCATTCTTTGTGTTTATGCAGTTTGATACTGCATTAGCTATCCTAAGACATGTAAGTAAACTTTCTTCCACTTTCTTCTAGTTTGATATTGCAGTTTGTTGAAGAATATATCAGAAAGTATAGTGAATATGGTAGAAAAAGAAAAGGTCCAAATTAATACTATTAATTTCTATTATCCTCTTTTACTTTTCTTATTTCTATGTTTTATGAACAGGTGCTCAACCCTAAACCTAAGGTTCTCAACTAAGAAAGATCCAGGGTGGCTAAAGGTGGTAAGGGAACAAGAGGTAAAGATCGTAGAAAGCTGCTTTTGAATATTTGTTTGTAAAACTCTAGCTAGCAATTTAGAACAGTGGACATTTGCTTGTGAATTTTCATTTGTGACATAAAATGTGATACCAACTTCACCATAATATCTGGAGTCTTCTCTAGTCCAAAGATTTTTTTCTTTACTAGAAGTTCATTCTGTACTCCTATTTTGTGTTTTCAGGTTGTCATCAAATATGAAGCAGGAATCCAAATGAATCTATTAAGGTTTAGGTAATTCTGCGCTAAGCTGAACTGGTTTGGTCATAGTTTTTTTATCTTCTGATTGAAGGTTATAGCCTGATAGTTGAAAATGAGCTTGACATGTATATAGTTTAGCTATGTCAGTGGGTAACTTGTGCAGACAAGTACTCTATTTCGGACTTTAGGAATATGTTGCTGACCTTGTGATTATATGATTCACTCTTAAGAAGCATACACTTTTAGCACTAATTGTTAATATTCTCTTGGTAACTTTAGATCATGTTGAACTTTTTCCTGTCCATTTTTTACATGGCAGACTATACTGGTTTGTTGCAATTGAAGCTGGGATGACTCCTAATATTTTCTATCGTCTCAAGATTTTGAAGCCTCCGCATATCCACTTTTCCTGGCTTAGGAATTGGACATAAAGAAAGGCAAATACTTATCCATTTGTTTTTGCAATTTTAACCCTTGTTCAGAATTTTATCCTCTTTTCTATGTTATTTATAGAGTGACCCCAGATGCTTGTTGCTATGGCTTGTCATAGGATGATTGTTGTTTGATACCTTTGTTTTCGTTTCTCTTTCATTCAATGTTTTGGGTCGCTAATAATACTTTCAGAGGATGATTGGATTTAGATGGTTGCTAATATGCAGTTAAGTCAACTAATAGAGATTGCAAGCACAGGTGGTAAAAAGTAGCTTAAAAGGATCTAAAAAGCAACTGTGGTATAAAGCTTTCTAAAAATCCACTATTATGGCAACGATTAAAAAACTGTGGCGCAAATGCATTACTAACTGTGGCATAAGAGGAACAAAGAAACTGTGGCATAAAAGGATCAAAGAAACCGCGGCATAAACTTCTCAATAAACCGTGGTTGAAAAATCCAAAGTCGCGGTTTCTCATACGCGGTATTATAAAAACCGTGGCACTAAGTATTTGAGAAAACCGTGGCTTGAACTTCACAAAACCGTGGCACTTGCGCTTGGCCACGGCCACATACACTGCGACACAGAAATCGTGACCAAACCGCGGCTTAAGCTTTCAACCACGGTTTTTTAACATACAACCATGGTTTTTCATCCGCGGCAAAAGGCAAAAAATGTTGTAGTGTGGGATCGCCACCTTCAGGGAATTTTTCCCACCAGGCGACCGTGACATTTTGGTTGAGTTTCTAATCGTGTAGCAGCGGTTTGCGCCGGACTTTCCGGAGCAATCCCCAGACATCAAGGTCGTGTTGGGATCGCCACCTTCAGGGAATTTTTCCCACCGGGCGACCGTGATAATTTAGTCAAGCTAGGAGTATTGCTGGGAATATTCTTTTTGTATTTGATTTGTAAAAAGTTTTTACATTCGAGGGATGCCTCGTTAAAAAACTCACGTGGTGGAGAAAAAAAGTGCATCTTTATTTCTATCCTAGTTCTTCAATCCTCTCGCTGCATCCTTGCTCCTGTCTTTGGCCTTCCCCCAGATTAGAGCACCACGTCGAGCACCTCGTCCTTCGTCCCCGATGTGCTTACCTCCCATTCGTTGTCATTGCGGGGCTGATCGCTTCGCCAGCTCGCCCCAGAGTAGCGCGGGATTTCGCCTATCTTACCTTTCCTCTTGCCGCGCTTAGTTGCCCCCGGTTTAACAATTGTCGCCCCTACGGGTTTCCAATATCCTGCTTTTCCATTTACCTTATCCGCGTGGCGGCAGGCCGGGCTCCTTTTCCCTACCTTTGGCTTTTCTCGAGGTCGCTCGAGTGCCTTGTGACCACTTCGTTCGCCGCCCCCGCGCTAAAAACTCTGCTGCTCCGTCATTTGCACCACTGCCCCTTTTTCCTTTCTTTCTTTTTGGCCCGTCCCCAAGAGAGTCGGCTTCCTGAATCTTGGCAGCCCCCGAAACGTCGCATCCTTCCGACTCCAACTAAAGAGGTCAAAATTGTCCTCTACCAGCTTTTACAGGCGCCTTTCCTGATTGGTCGTGAGCCTGGGCTTGATTGCGAGCACGCCTCTGCTGAACTTATACCTCTCCAAAACTTCTATTACATTCGCCCAGCGCTCCTCCGCATGTGCATCCGTGAATTGTCCGTCCCTTCCTGTCCTGTCCCCTGGCCTTCTTTGACCTTGGCTGTTCCTCAACCTCTCTATCTTTCGATTGATCATTTGCTTTAACCTTCCTGGTTCGTCTCGCCCCTGATCCTTCACGCCCGGACCATCTTGTTCGCCCTCCAAAATCTCAATCTCGTGGCACCTGTGCCCCTCGCCGGCCCCCTTTTTTCCATACAAACTAAGGCAGTTGTTATAACACTCCCTTGCTTTCCTCTGATCAACCGCGATTTTTCCCACCTTTCCGCAGATTAGAGGGTACTTCACCACCAGGTGAGCCATTGAAATCACCGCGCAAAGACGGTTGAGCGTGTTCCGTCCAATAATGACGTTGTAGGATGCCACGACCTGCAATACCAAATACCTTACACGCAGAAGCTTGGCGTTTTCATCAACACCAAAAACCGTATCCAAATCCAAGTAGTCGCGCACCCAGACCTGCTCTCCTGAAAAACCTACCAGAGTCCCAGTATATGGCATCAAGTTCTTGTCTGTCAAACCCAACTGATCAAACGCATCGCCGTAGATAATGTCTGCAGAACTTCCCTGGTCCAAAGTAACTATTCGTACATTAAAGCTGTTGATTCTTACCATTACTACCACAGGATCGTCTTTATGCGTCTTGATTCCCTCAAAATCTGCTGATGTTATCACGATATCTGGGTGATGAAAATCAAATGGGGCATCATACTCTCGTACTGACGTCACCACCCTTACATGCCTTCATCTCGCTGAGGATGTGTCGCCACCTCCACCAAAGCCACCCGCGATCGTGTTTATCGTCCCAACTGGTGGCTCGAGATCTTTGTTGAAGGTTTCTTCCGCCCCCCTCTTCCTTGTAGCCAGCGTTTCTTTCTTGTCAGAAGTCGGCGTACGACGGCGATCGTCCCGCCTGCGATCATCTTACTGGCGTTCCCCTTTGTATCGATTCCCTTGTTGTCGTTCGCTTCACCAACGGTCACCGCGGTCGTTTAATTGCGAGCGTCCCGCCCGAATGAGCCTTTCAATCTCGTTCTTTAAGGTAAAACAGTCCCTAGTGTCGTGACCCGCCGAGCGGTGGTACTCGCACCACTTTGTTTTATCCGCCGCCACTCGAGGTGGGTCGGTCTCCTTCTCACCTGCCTCGACCGCATGTGTCGCCTTGACCTCCCGAAGTAGCTATGTCAGATGCGCATTTAGACTCTTCCCAGACTCCTCACGCCGGCGGGAGTCGGTCTGATGCCACGGGCGACAGCGCTCGAAGCTTTCCTTCCTCGGGTATAACGGTTCCTTCGCAGTCCTTTCCCCTGACTTTATCTTCTTATCTCGCCGCTTACCACCTTCTCCTTTCTCTTTACCTGGTTTGCCTTCCGACGATGCATCCTGAAATTTTGGTTCACGCACAGGACAGATGTCGAACCAAATGTCTAGGACATCTGGCACAACGTAAAGCAGATAACAACACAGTATTAAACCAGCAAAAAACAATAAAGAACACAGGAGATTGGTAACCCAGTTCGGTGCAAAATCACCTACGTCTGGAGGGTTTTCACCCAGAGAAAGATAATCCACTATTAAGAGAAATTGTACACAAAAGGTCTTAATTGAACTACCCAGTTCACAGCCTTTTCTACCTATCTATACCAGTGGTTATTACTTAGTCCTCCCCCTAAGTATGAGAGCCCCTCTCACTGCCACAGTGATTTAACAACTCACAACAAGAGCAAAGACAGATCTCATGATCAAACACATATTTGAAGAGATTACAACTCAACTAAACAAACCAACTCTAAGCCATATGATTATCAATGGAGGCAATAAAGAGGTGTATAAAATAATAGAACAAGGACTCACAAAACAAAACCCTAAAAGCACAATCCTTGGGTGCCCAACGCACACTTAACAACTAGGGTTAACACTCCTTAAATAGTCGTTCTTCAGCAGGCCGTGATCTTCAATGGGCTTGCACAAAAATAGAGTCCACAAACAGATCTGGAACAAATCTTTTTAAACCAGTAACAAATCTTATGAAATAAGATTTGAACAAAAGATAACAACTTTCACAATTTAAACCAAATCAAATCCTCTTCAGCAGATTTGATTCCTCTATAATATATTCCAGATAGCACACAGAAGCTTCTTCAACAACTCTAACTTGAATACCACATAATCAAAGCACAGCTTCACATATAACTTAGCCAACTCATATCAGATCCGCAGGGACACATGTCATAGTCAAGATGTTACAACATCGTGTCCGACATGTTGGCACAGAAAAGTATACCTTAGCTAAAATGCAGACAACCATGAAAAAAGGAACAACCCATCCCTCTGATCGCCCTCCTTTTCCATTTTTGCACGTTTCCTTTTCAAAGCATCATCCTCCTTGTCCAAAATGTAAGGGTTTGCCCGCGCCGGATCTCTGCCATCGACCGAGCCGGCTTTCGGCTCAACTTACTGTTCAACTTTCCTGGCTGCAACCCGTTCTTGAAAGCACGCGCACAAGCATGTGGTTCTGACTCCTCAATTTTAACAGACGCTGCGCTGAATCATTTCACGTACTGCTTCAGAGTTTCCCCGTCTGACTGGCGGGTGTTGTATAAGTCCTCTATCGTAACCTACTTGCTCTTACTCGCGGAGAACTGAACAAGGAAATTTGACGAGAAATCGCTGAAGTTCGTGATAGATCCGTGAGGTAAAGTCGGGAACCAAGCCATCGTCGTGCCTTTAAAAGTTGACGGGAACATTCTGCACTTCACCGCATCAGAAGCTGCACTTATCACCATCTTCGTGTTGAAATACAGCAGGTGCTCCTTGGGATCGGCCTTGCCACTATACGTTCCCTCACCGCTGCCGAGAACGGCTCAAACTCTGCCACGGCTTCGGCTGCTCTCCTTCATCCTGTTGCTTGACACGATAATACTCCAACTACTCTTGTAAGTAATCGTTCCGCTGCCGAATGTCATCGACACTTCGGATCAGATGTTGCCAATCTCGACTGGTGATCAGAGCTTGTGGCGACGGTGTTCCTCCCCTTGAGGCTCCTGGCGAGTGTGTTGGTGACCTCTGTTGCTCCGGTGAGGACGGCAGAGAAGGCAAAGGAGGTGTTGGAGAAGGAGGAGGTGGAGGCGGTGGAGGTGGAGGAGGAGTCAATTGCTCGGACTCGTCGCGGCGGACCTGTTCGCGTCGTGGCCTGCCTCTTACGCGACGGTGGAGAACCGCGCCGCCGATCCTGCTCTCCGTCGCGTCTTCGACGACGTGTCTCCATCAGACTTCACAAGCGAACCAAGAATTAAACCAAAATTCCAGAAAACCGAAGAGAATTGCACGGAAAATCGAACTTCTCTCAGTCAAATCACAATCCACATGGTCTGGGTATCGAAATTTACCGATCCCCACAGACAGCGCCAAATGTTCTATCCACGAACATAGAGATGAAGTACGGTACCTAAAGTGAGAGGATCGTGATGTGAGAATCTAGAGAGAGTAAGAGCGTAATCGCTTAGAGAGAGAAAGTAATTGAATTTTAAGCTTGTATTTCTCAAATGAGCTCAGAGTCCCTTACAATTGGTAACCGCTCCCTATTTATAGATTCGGGGGTTGGGCTTGGCACCCCTAATTTCTCCTAATTGTAAGGCCCAAGTTTTTAAGCTTTGGATAAGTGAATAAAATATAAGGGTTTATTTGATTAAAATAAATTTGTGAAGGAAAAGGTTCAGGAAAGTCCAAGAATTTTGTCGAAAAACCGATAAGAGTTATAGCACGACTAACATTCGCCTAATCCTAGGTCAAAGGTTTTAGTGAATAGTTAATTTACACGTTAGGGCACGATGGAAACTAATTCCAAAAATCTTCAGAGAAATGTTAGAACTTCTCTTTTTCGTCTATAAACAAGTGTTTCGATGCGAAAGCCTGGAATGTACGAACGCCAAATTCCAATTCTCGGAAGTTTGCCGAAACGGAATCCCTGATAGTTCAAGAAACCTGAAATCAACGGACGATGAATACTTTCTCTATTCGAAGCTTCAAATGAAGATTCCACCCGCGTTCACCTATTTCTCTCGTTATTTCTAATCTTTCTACAGAAGGAAGTTTTCTCTTCCGACGATCACTGCAAAAAGTAGTTTTTCGGGAGGAACCGACTCACACCGACTTTGGATCGTTTGGTTTAATTCCAAGAATCCTGTTTTGAGTTCTGGAATTCTGTCGCCATAACCTATCTTAGAATTCGCAGAGGAACGCGCAGGAAAAATCGGAATCGCAAAAAAATCATTTTTTCCGCATTTTCCAAAACCTATAAATAGCTTGAAAATTAGATTTTTTGCAAAAAAACTCACCCATTCCCTCCCCCAAAACCGCGAGCTCCAAGAGAGAAAGAGAGGATCCTGATTTCGCCGATTCTTGCCCGTTTGCTTCACCGATCGTTGCTAATCGAAGACCTTGAGGTAGGTAAACTATATCTCTCTTCTGATCGTCGTTTCTGTCGACTTCTTCTATGTCTTTCTGTGCTCAAAGTTTTGAGTTTTTTGTAAAACTGTCCAAATAAGCTGATTTCAGTGTCTAAACTTATTCCCTGCATGCTCCTGAGCGTGTTCTGCGGATTAGATTTTGTCAGATGTCAACGAAATGCCGCCGGGATCAATTTTTGTATCAAATACCCATTTTTAGGCAAAGTCGCAACCTTTAAGCTGAAAACTATCGACTTGGCTTAGTGCTAGTAGGATTAGTCGTCATAAACGTCATTGTTGACGTCCCCATCCAATTTGTTTTTCAAAAATCCAATTTTGAAATTCTGAGCTGAAAATAATGACCAAACTACCCCTATATCAGTTTTCGATCCGAAAATTTTTCCGAGTTTAGATTCGCCTTAGTTACGGCGTATGATAACCTAGGAACCAAGTTTGATCGAAGAAAAATCGACCCTCCCAATTAAGGAAAGTGGCCGAGAGCTATACCAAGGGGGGGAGGAAATCCGACTTTTTCGAAAACTTGTCTTAACGCGTTAGATTGTCGTACCACGGAGGTTGTAATGTACCGTGTGACCCTAGGATTCATTGTGATACATGCAACTCTAGGATGTTATCCCTAAACTTATAAGCCTGAGAGACTAGTAATTATTATCCTATATATCTGGTTTTATTATTTATATAATTCTTTGGAGTTGACCCTCGCGTCTTCTGTGTGTGTTTGGGCGGACTACGCCATTGCCAGATGAGTATGGCGGATTGGTTTACGATGGTCAGCCCTTCGGGGGGGACCAGATTCGAGATGCTTGACCAGGACGACCCAGGTGCATGGGTGGTCGACCCCGTAGGCCACCGTGCGACCTACACCGGTCGGGTAATGGAGGACCATGTTGACCGATTCGGACGCTTGACGGAGGGGGTATTGAGGAGACATATATTGAGCTTCAACTTGACGCCTGGCGTGCATTGTGGACCCGGCTTGGGAGGACCACCACCACCACCATTATCTTCGGATGATGAGGACCCCTCTGAGGAGGTGCCAGTGGGTGGGACTTCGACGGAGTCCAGTTCGTTTACTGCTGCTGTCATCGAGGATCATGGTCCGGGCCCCGAGCCCGAGAGATCAGTGCAGGAGCGCGTCAGGGTGGATAGAAAGGGTAGGATTGTGTATGTCGACTTAGTTGTCCTGGACGCATATTCGGACGACGACCGTGCTAGCGTGTAGGATCGAGTGCTAGTGTGGGCTCCTCGAGTTGGGATTAGTGTAGGAGTAGTGTCGTAGCTCTGGCCGTCATGTTTTCAGATTTCGGGACAGGGTAGTTTCCTGCCGGTAGCTTTTTGTGTGGTTTTCTTATGGAGATCACAGAGAGCTGGTTGGATTTAGGAGGTCTTTTCTTAGGCCGCTGGGCCAACTTGTTCTCAGTTTTTGAGGTATAGTGTTGCGGACACAGGTTTTTACCTTGGACTGTACATATTGCCTTCAGGCGTTACTTTCTTTCTGTTACCCGTCACTGGAGGTTACTCGTGACGTGGTTTGTATGAGCGGGGCATGTATATATATAGTTATATATTAGTTTCTTTTATCTTTTGTTGAGGAGTTTATTGTTTTCTGTCTTTAGTTATATTGTCGAAAAAAAAATAATTCACGTTTTTCCGCTTAAGTATTTCTTTTGGTTACTAAAGTGACGCCACCGAAAACGGGGTGTTACAACTGGGGTATCAGAGCTTAGTCGAGTCTTTCGGGAGTCTTTGGGGAATAGGTCTTCTGTGCTAGGTTGTGTGACTCTGCAAAGAGTGAAAATTGATTGTCTGCCAAGCGATTTTTCGCTTAGAATTGCCTGAAGTTATTGCTTAATCATATTGTATAGTTATATTAGATGCTATCTTATGATGAGTACTAATTGTTTGTTTGACTTAGCAGAACATGGTGAACGCTAACCAATTAGCTGAGATGATGGCCACAATGGCCCAAGCTGTGACTGCACAGACAAACGATAATGCTATGAGGCGTGCTGCTGAGGAGGCACGTAATCAGCACCAACGCCAGAGGGAAGTGATATTGGACCAGAACAAGGGCCTGAATGACTTCAGGAGACAGGACCCACCTAAGTTTTCGGGGGGTACTGACCCGGACAAAGCGGATCTCTGGATCTAGGAGATTGAGAAGATCTTTGGCGTATTACAGACTGCTGAGGGAGCCAAGGTGGGGATGGCAACCTTTCTACTGTTGGGTGATGCTGAGTACTGGTGGAGGGGCACCAGAGGAATGATGGAAGCAAACAATTTGGAGGTGAACTGGGTTTCATTTCGGGCTGCTTTTCTGGAGAAGTATTTTCCAGATAGTGCTCGTGATGAGCGTGAGGCACAATTTCTGACTCTTCGTCAGGGTAGTATGTCCATCCCGGAATATGCTGCGAAGCTGGAATCGTTGGCCAAACACTTTCGATTCTTCCGCGATGGGGTTGATGAACCCTACATGTGCAAACGCTTTGTGAATGGGCTGAGGCCCGATATTGAGGACTCGGTGAAACCGTTGGGGATCACTCGCTTCCAGACTTTGGTTGAGAAAGCCACGGAAGTGGAGATAATGAAGAACAAGAGACTGAACCGTGTTGGAACAGGAGGGCCGATGAGGTCGGGCTCTCAAAATTTTCAAGGCAGAGGTAAATTACAGAGCAGGAGGCCGTATCAACGTCCTGCTGGTAGAGGATTTGCTCTAGGATCTTATAGACCCATGGTGGGTACTGCTGGTGGTTCCGGAGGTCAGACTATGAACAGGGAGATGACCTGTTACAGATGCGGACAGCCTGGGCACTATGCCAATGCTTGTACTGATATGAGGCCCAAATGCTTTAACTGTAACAAGTTGGGGCATACTGCTGGTCAATGCAGAGCACCCAAGACAGAACCAGCTGTCAACACTGCTCGTGGGAAGCGTCCTGCTGCTAAGGCAAGAGTCTACACCATGGATGGTGAAGAAGCTGAAGGAGTTGATGGTTTGATCAGGGGAGACTACGAGATTGACGGTAATCTCCTAACTGTACTTTTCGATTCCGGAGCAACGCACTCTTTTATCTCTAGGGAATGTGCTACTAGATTAAAACTTCCTATTACTGCTTTGAGCTTCGATCTTATAGTTACCACACCTGCCAAAACACTGCTTGCTAATGCTGCATGCATGTATTGTCCAATAACCTATAGAGATCGAGTTTACCATGCTAACCTAGTGTGCCTAACCCTCAAGAACCTAGATGTTATCCTAGGGATGGACTGGTTGTCCCACTATCATTGTCTTTTGGACTGCAACCGAAAGACAGTGGTATTTCCTGACTCGGATCTTTCCAAGTATCTATCCGCCAATCACATTAGCGTTTCTCTAAATGAAGGATCTCAAGAGTATTCCGTTTTGCTAAGCTTGGAAAGTAAAGGGAATCCGGAAGTAAATAGTATCCCAGTTGTGAGAGACTTCACGGATGTTTTTCCTGGCGATGTACCTGGATTGCCGCCTGTGCGCGACATTGAGTTTGCTATTGACATCGTACCGGGGACAGGACCGATTTCGATTGCACCGTATCGGATGGCACCTGCAGAATTAGTGGAGTTGATGTCTCAACTAGAGGATCTTCTGTCGAAGGGATTTATTCGACCAAGCGTTTCACCTTGGGGAGCACCTGTTCTATTGGTGAAGAAGAAGGATGGGAAATCTAGATTGTGTGTCGACTACCGACAACTGAACAAAGTAACCGTCAAGAATAGGTATCTGTTGCCTAGAATTGATGATTTGATGGATCAACTACGAGGAGCTGCGATATTCTCAAAGATAGACCTGAAGTCGGGTTACCATCAGATCAGAGTAAAGACTGAGGACATCCAGAAGATGGCATTCAGAACTCGTTATGGACACTATGAGTATCTAGTGATGCCATTTGGGGTGACAAACGCACCTGCCATTTTCATGGATTACATGAACAGGACCTTCCATCCGTTTTTGGATCGATTCGTCGTGGTGTTTATCGACGACATTCTGATCTACTCAAAGAATGTTGAGGATCATGAAGGGCACTTGCGTCAAGTTTTACAAGTACTGAGAGAGACAAAGTTGTACGCCAACCCTTCTAAGTGCGAATTTTGGCTCGAAGACGTAAAATTCTTAGGCCATGTGATCTCTAAAGAGGGTATAGCGGTGGACCCAGCAAAGGTAGAGACTGTATTGTCATGGGAACGGCCAAGAACTGTGACTGAGATTAGGAGTTTTGTCAGTTTGGCGGGATACTATCGTCGCTTCATCGAGAATTTCGCCAAGATTGTTGGACCCTTGACTCAACTTACGAGAAAGGATCAACCTTTTGCATGGACCGAAGCGTGTGAAACTAGCTTTCAGACGATGAAGGAACGTTTGACGACGTCACCTGTACTCGTCTTACCGCAACCCGAGGAACCGTATGAAGTGTATTGTGATGCTTCGCATCAAGGTTTGGGATGTGTGCTGATGCAACATCGGAAGGTGGTGGCTTATGCTTCACGACAACTGAAGACTCATGAGAGGAACTATCCGACTCATGACTTAGAACTCGCTGCCATTGTATTTTCGTTGAAAATCTGGAGACATCACTTATATGGATGCAATTTCACCATATTCAGTGATCACAAGAGCTTAAAGTACTTGTTCGACCAGAAGGAGTTAAACATGAGACAACGACGCTGGATGGAATTTCTCAAAGATTACGATTTTACTTTACAATACCATCCTGGAAAGGCTAATGTCGTTGCTGATGCATTGAGCAGGAAAATGCATATCTCATCAATGATGGTTAAGGAGCTGCAACTACTGGAACAATTTCGAGATTTGAGCTTAGATGTGAGAGTATCCGAGGGAGAACTGAAGTTCGGAATGATCAGGATCACCAATGGATTGATGGGAGAAATCCGAGACCAACAGTTACAAGATGAATTCCTACTCGGGAAAAAGAATTTGGTAATTCAGGGTAAGGACCCGGAATTCAAGGTAGGAAGTGACGATATCCTACGGTGTAAGGGTAGAGTTTGTGTACCTAACAACCCTGACTTAAGGAGGTTGATTATGGACGAAGGTCACAAAAGTAAGTTGAGCATTCACCCTGGGATGAAAAAGATGTATCAGGACTTGAAGGTGAATTTTTGGTGGCCAGGAATGAAGAGACAAGTAGCGGAGTATGTAGCTGCATGTTTAACCTGTCAGAAGGCGAAGGTGGAACATCAAAAATCTGCAGGTATGCTACAGAGCTTGGATGTACCTCAATGGAAATGGGATAGCATATCGATGGATTTTGTCGTGGCGTTGCCAAGGACTCAGAAAGGATATGATTCGATTTGGGTAATCGTGGATCGACTGACTAAGTCGGCTCATTTCATACCTGTGAGAACTACGTACAACATGGAGAAGCTATCAGAGATATATATAGCTGAGATTGTGCGACTTCATGGAGTGCCAACAAGTATTGTTTCCGATAGAGACCTGAAGTTTACTTCACATTTGTGGGGAGCTCTTCATGAGGCTTTGGGAACGAGGCTGAGATTAAGTTTTGCTTATCATGCACAGACTGATGGACAGACTGAGAGAACTATCCAATCATTGGAGGATTTGTTACGAGCTTGCGTGTTAGACAACAAGGGCAGTTGGGATACCCTGTTGCCACTAATTGAGTTCACATATAATAACAGTTTTCACACGACCATAGGCATGGCACCATGGTTATCAAAATCGAGTTTTAAATCGTAAACTCGTACGATTTTACGTGTTCAGGTGGTGAAATCGAGTTAAAACGGGTGTAAACTCGTTTTAGGGTAAAATCGGGTGAACTCGGGGTGAACTCGTTAAAATCAGGTAAAATCGCGAGTTCAAAACGAGTTCAGCGAGTTTAGAACAAGAAAAAAATTCCTCTGCTTTTAACCCAAACGACGTCATTTTGAGAGTTACAAGGTTAGGGACTTAGGGTTTTGCTTTTCATAACTTGAAATGGCCTGAACCATCATCGTTTTTCTTCTGCTTTCCTCTATTGACGACTCCATGTTTCTGGTTCTGTGAGTTCCTCTGCTTCTGCCTTCCTCTGCTTTTACGTTGGATTTTGCTTTTGGTATGTCGAGTTTCTCTGCTTCTGGTTCGCCGTTCTCCGATTTCTCCACTTTTGCTTCTGTGTTTGGCGTTCCTCCCTCCACGTCTCCACCTTTTGCTCGTCATTCGTCATCATACCTTTGCCCAACATTGGTATTTTTCAGTCATTTTATATTCTTCTCTGTTAAGTTTATACACTATAGTCTGAACTCTGAATTGATATGGCCATGATGATGGATTTCAAGATGTTGAAGTATCTGAAATTTGATATCCTGACCTCACCTGTTGGCTTTTGTTTAATGTTTTATTATGACTTGTGAAACCTTAAATTTGGATTATTTAGTGCTTTTATGTATGAACTTGAACTTGTTGGTAATTTAATTTATGGTTTGAACTTGTTCTTACCATTATTGTTGGTGATTTGGTTCATTTTTATAGTTGTTAATGAGTGTTCATCACCATTAAAGTGTTTTTATATGTATTTTTTACATGCGGTAAACTCTTACGAGTTTACGAGTCGAGTTTATGAGTTGAGTTTACCCCCCCCCTCCACGAGTTTACCTAAACTCTCGAGTTCGATTACCTTGCATGGCACCGTATGAGGCTTTGTATGGCCGCAAGTGTAGAACACCTTTGTGTTGGTATCAAGATGGAGAAAATTTGTTAGTAGGACCAGAACTTCTCCAACAGACGACTGAGAAGATCAAACATATCAGAGAGAAGATGAATGCTTCTCAGAGTAGACAGAAGAGCTATGCAGATCAAAGGTGCAGAACCCTGGAATTCGAAGAAGGAGATCATGTGTTTCTGCGAGTTACCCAGACTACAGGAGTTGGTCGAGCAATCAAGTCAAGAAAGCTTACGCCAAAGTTCATCGAACCTTATCAGATTACTCGTCGTGTAGGACCGGTAGCTTATCAGATCGCACTACCGCCTTTTCTATCAAACATTCACGATGTGTTCCATGTGTCACAACTGAGGAAGTATATTGCTGATCCGACACATGTTATCGAACTGGATGACATTGAGTTGAAGGATAACTTGTCTTTTGAGACACCGCCTATCAGCATTGGTGACACAAGGATAAAGCAGTTGAGAGGAAAAGAGATCGAGTTAGTGAAGGTTATTTGGAACAAAGACACCGGTGATGCGACGTGGGAGCTAAAGGAAAAGATCAAGGAACAATATCCATAAATTTTTACTGAACTTTAAGTTTCGAGGTCGAAACTTTCTTTTTGGTGGGTAGTAATGTAAGGCCCAAGTTTTTAAGCTTTGGATAAGTAAATAAAATATAAGGGTTTATTTGATTAAAATAAATTTGTGAAGGAAAAGGTTCAGGAAAGTCCAAGAATTTTGTCGAAAAACCGATAAGAGTTATAGCACGACTAACATTCGCCTAATCCTAGGTCAAAGGTTTTAGTGAATTGTTAATTTACACGTTAGGGCACGATGGAAACTACTTCCAAAAATCTTCAGAGAAATGTTAGAACTTCTCTTTTTCGTCTATAAACAAGTGTTTCAATGCGAAAGCCTGGAATGTACGAACGCCAAATTCCAATTCTCGGAAGTTTGCCGAAACGGAATCCCTGATAGTTCAAGAAACCTGAAATCAACGGACGATGAAGACTTTCTCTATTCGAAGCTTCAAATGAAGATTCCACCCGCGTTCACCTATTTCTCTCGTTATTTCTAATCTTTCTTCAGAACGAAGTTTTCTCTTCCGACGATCACTGCAAAAAGTAGTTTTTCGGGATGAACCGACTCACACCGACTTTGGATCGTTTGGTTTAATTCCAAGAATCCTGTTTTGAGTTATGGAATTCTGTCGCCAGAACCTATCTTAGAATTTGCAGAGGAACGCACAGGAAAAATCGGAATCGCAAAAAAATCATTTTTTCCGCATTTTCCAAAACCTATAAATAGCTTGAAAATTAGATTTTTTGCAAAAAAACTCACCCATTCCCTCCCCCAAAACCGCGAGCTCCAAGAGAGAAAGAGAGGATCCTGATTTCGCCGATTCTTGCCCGTTTGCTTCACCGATCGTTGCTAATCGAAGACCTTGAGGTAGGTAAACTATATCTCTCTTCTGATCGTCGTTTCTGTCGACTTCTTCTATGTCTTTCTGTGCTCAAAGTTTTGAGCTTTTTGTAAAACTGTCCAAATAAGCTGATTTCAGTGTCTAAACTTATTCCCTGCATGCTCCTGAGCGTGTTCTGCGGATTAGATTTTGTCAGATGTCGACGAAATGCCGCCGGGATCAATTTTTGCATCAAATACCCATTTTTAGGCAAAGTCGCAACCTTTAAGCTGAAAACTATCGACTTGGCTTAGTGCTAGTAGGATTAGTCGTCATAAACGTCGTTGTTGACGTCCCCATCCAATTTGTTTTTCAAAAATCCAATTTTGAAATTCTGAGCTGAAAATAATGACCAAACTACCCCTATATCAGTTTTCGATCCGAAAATTTTTCCGAGTTTAGATTCGCCTTAGTTACGGCGTATGATAACCTAAGAACCAAGTTTGATCGAAGAAAAATCGACCCTCCCAATTAAGGAAAGTGGCCGAGAGCTATACCAAGGGGGGGAGGAAATCCGACTTTTTCGAAAACTTGTCTTAACGCGTTAGATTGTCGTACCACGGAGGTTGTAATGTACCGTGTGACCCTAGGATTTATTGTTTGCTGAGTTTTTGACTCATTGTGTTGATTTCTGTGACTTTTGCTTAAGTTTCTTTTGAGGAGTTTCCTGGAAATCAAGGAGAGGAGCGTGAAGGAACTTGCGAGGAGGAAGCTGGAAGACCCACCGGTGAGGGCTACTCTCTGAATTACTAGATAATGCTTTAGGTGTCGACGAATTCGACTTGGTTTATGTGTTATGCACTTAATTGCTAAATGTCTGAAATGATTTCTGAGGCTTCGGCCGATCTTGTTGAGTACTTGATGCCATGATATTGTGTGCTAAATGATTCACATGTTATGTGCTAAATGGTTAATCTAGGATGTGTTGGAATATGCTGTTTATGTTTATTGATTGAGCTGATTTTAAGTTATTCCACTTATAACTGTGATTCTGAGGAGTGAGGATTGCGGGCAGGTCATGCCGAATTTTTATGAGATTTTTGAGAGAGTTTGAAAGGACGAACGGAGTTCGGACCTTGTTATGTTTTAATGGACCGAGACCTTCTCAGAAATTATTTGGGACTATGGAATCCCTGAAACTCGTAGGAAACGTTATAAGACTAAAAGAAACCTATTTTCTCAAGGAAAATTCATAAGACATCAATTAATCTCTAAAACCCTTGAACAATAATAACAACCTTAGATAAGAGCTTAGAGCTTGAACATTAGTTTTAAAGATAGGAGAAGTGTCGTCGAGTCCAAGTTTCGAGGGAACTTACAAGTTTCTGAGTATGTTGATACTCTTTTGCTCGATGAGCAGGTTATTGTTTGGCTATCTAAAGTTTAGCCGGAAACTATAAGTTTCCAAGTACTTCGGTACCTTTTCGCTCGATGATCAGTTTACTGATTGGCTATCTAAAGTTTAGCCGGGAACCATGAGTTCCCAAAGTACATTCTTTCTTCTTTTGATTAATTCATTTTGTCGCAGAATCGACATTTACCTTAGGGTATTTTTTTAGAGACATTAAGTTATTTAGAACACGTAGTGACGTGTCGAGTGAGGTCGGAGACGTTGTTTGGCTAATCACTTGCATTCATGCACTCATTTTGAGGTTAATACACGGCGTGATACCGGACCTCGGTGGATTCCAAAATGGTCATAAGACCCGGATTTCCATATTTAGGACACTACGGTGGTCCTTAGTAGCAGACGGAATGGCAGACCTACGGGTTCACTGCTGATCTGACTACTTTTGTGTGGTGTAAGAGACACGCGAGCAGGGAGGTACCCACCGTGGCTGGTGTTAGGGTCGTCTCGTTGATGTCCATCCTTCTTTCGGAATGCATCTTGTCAACCAGCATTGCATTTCATGCAACATACATTCTGACTTAGTTGCTGAGTGTGATTGGTACTTGTTTATCCTATTTGAGGCATGCTAATTGTTATTATGATTTTTTTATATTCATTGTGATACATGCAACTCTAGGATGTTATCCCTAAACTTATAAGCCTGAGAGACTAGTAATTATTATCCTATATATCTGGTTTTATTATTTATATAATTCTTTGGAGTTGACCCTCGCGTCTTCTGTGTGTGTTTGGGCGGACTACGCCATTGCCAGATGAGTATGGCGGATTGGTTTACGATGGTCAGCCCTTCGGGGGGGACCAGATTCGAGATGCTTGACCAGGACGACCCAGGTGCATGGGTGGTCGACCCCGTAGGCCACCGTGCGACCTACACCGGTCGGTTCATGGAGGACCGTGTTGACCGATTCGGACGCTTGACGGAGGGGGTATTGAGGAGACATATATTGAGCTTCAACTTGCCGCCTGGCGTGCATTGTGGACCCGGCTTGGGAGGACCACCACCACCACCATTATCTTCGGATGATGAGGACCCCTCTGAGGAGGTGCCAGTGGGTGGGACTTCGACGGAGTCCAGTTCGTTTACTGCTGCTGTCATCGAGGATCATGGTCCGGGCCCCGAGCCCGAGAGATCAGTGCAGGAGCGCGTCAGGGTGGATAGAGAGGGTAGGATTGTGTATGTCGACTTAGTTGTCCTGGATGCAGATTCGGACGACGACCGTGCTAGCGTCTAGGATCGAGTGCTAGTGTGGGCTCCTCGAGTTGGGATTAGTGTAGGAGTAGTGTCGTAGCTCTGGCCGTCATGTTTTCAGATTTCGGGACAGGGTAGTTTCCTGCCGGTAGCTTTTTGTGTGGTTTTCTTATGGAGATCACAGAGAGCTGGTTGGATTTAGGAGGTCTTTTCTTAGGCCGCTGGGCCAACTTGTTCTCAGTTTTTGAGGTATAGTGTTGCGGACACAGGTTTTTACCTTGGACTGTACATATTGCCTTCGGGCGTTACTTTCTTTCTGTTACTCGTCACTGGAGGTTACTCGTGACGTGGTTTGTATGAGCGGGGCATGTATATATATATAGTTATATATATTAGTTTCTTTTATCTTTTGTTGAGGAGTTTATTGTTTTCTGTCTTTAGTTATATTGTCGAAAAAAAAATAATTCACGTTTTTCCGCTTAAGTATTTCTTTTGGTTACTAAAGTGACGCCACCGAAAACGGGGTGTTACACTAATGGGCCAGTTGGGCCTCCCGGGAGAAGTCCCAATTTCCTGGCTCGCATGTCGCCCCGGGCTGGCGCGCCTGGGCGAGGGACTCTAGGGTCTCGCCCAGTCCACCATGCACACAAAAGCTCTAACGCTACTGATTAGCTTGCTAAAAAACCCAATGTTCCAGAACCCAATCGGTATTTTCCATAGCTTAAGCCATGTTAGAAAACCATTAGGTACTATCGTTGTCTCAACTGGTTCCACTGACATGAAACTGCCATCCACCTCTGCTGCGTTCTGTTTGAGGAATGTTTCACAATCGCTTTCAGACTGGAAAGTCAAGATTTTTTCTTTTTCACCAAACGGCTTGACAAGCACCCCTCTGTGGCCTTTCTCTTGTAGCTGGTGTTGAATAACTTGGCTTCTCACCATATCTTTCAGCGTGACAATTGCCATCTTGGGAATTTTCGTGTTTTTTGCCACCCTCTCCTTCCTCCAAGTCACGTCTGGGGGATGGTCATTACCCTGGTGTTCTTTTTTCCTCCATTCCTTGCGGATCCTCGTACCTCCTGTAGTTCTCAGCGTTGGATTCGCCTTGGGTGCCCATCTTTGTTTTCGTCTTACCTAGTTCTGACTTCTGACTCTCCCTTGTGTGGCTCTGTTCTTTACCCAGTTTTCGTGATTATTAGATGAAGATTCAGCTACCTTGACTGTTAAAAAAACTCCACTGTACTTCCATTTATGTAGTTCTGAAATTGCTCGCAGCCCATCTTGCATTTCCTGAAAGCTAACGAATCCAAAGTTGAACCTTCTTTTGCGTCGAGTGCTCCAGGGGATGAAGAGCCTTTCCACTATTCCAAATTTCTCAAACAGTTTTCATACACGTCTGTGAGTAATCTTTTGTCCAGCCCATCTACGAAGACCGTTAATCCTTCTTTCCACTCCTTACTCGCTCTATCCCTCCTCCATGCTACCGGTCTGCCAGTTTCTTCCTTAGAAGATGAAACCCTAGCAGAGCCAGTGGGGCTCATTAAGTTACATGAATTTTTGATTATTCAACGTGTCATAAATAAACTTAAAACTGATATGAAATTTAATGAAGCAATGCATGTGGATAAGAAATAAATGTTAGTCATAAAATGTAGTTGTCTTCAATAATTATATACTTCATATATAATTAGGGTATAATTTAGAATGAAATTTAAATACAACTTTAAACATTTTAATAATAATAAAACTTAATTAGAATAAAATGTCTTAACTAAATTCAAATCAATCATAGAATTGATAAATATATGTGGATACGAAAACATCCCTAGTTAGGAAATTTAACAAGATTCAATAATTATAACTATTATAGAATATGAATCATTTAGTATAAATTTTAACAAATACATTGATTCGAGTGAGGGATCTAAGTGGAGAATAAAGAAATATCAGTTACAAGATTACCTTGCCTTCAATATTTAAATTATTTTAAAAGAATTCGAATAATTGAACGTGAAATTTAAAGAAAGCTTCAGAAGACATTTAAGATAATCAGTTGCCAAATATTACTTTCTTTAATATTTATGAATTGGAATTTAAACGTAGCTTTTATATGGACAGTAATGATACATAAATATGTGGAATAGTGTCTGAAATAAATTTGAAACAATCATAGAATTTAATTGAGGAATGCACGTAAATAATAAATAAACATCAGTTCTGGATTTTACTTGTCTATAATAGCTTTATAGCAATTATAGAATTTGAATACTCTAACATGGAATTGAAATTCAACTTTAAAGTGTATAATAATGATTAAAGTCCTTTGGAGTAAGTGTGAGGGTCTTTGCAAGAATAATTTCCATATGCATCGATTTGAGTGTGATATCGAAGTAAAAAACAAAGAAACATCAATTACCAAATTAAGTTTTCTTCAATGGTTATATTGTGCATATTGAATTCAAATCATTAAAAATGAAATTTAAATACATCTTTATATGTCTTTTCAGATCATCAGTTACCAAATATATTTGTGTTACATTGATTAAAGGTAAACAATAATAATACAAAATCAACCATTAATGTGTCTTAAATAAATTTAAAACGGATATGAAATTTAATGAAGCAATGCATGTGGATTATAAATAAATGTTAGTCATAAAATGTAGTTGTCTTAATAATTATATACTTGAAATATAATTAATTAGGGTATAATTTAGAATGGAATTTGAATACAACTTTAAAGAATTTAATGATGATAAAAATTAATTAAAATAAAATGTCTTAAATAAATTTAAAGCTATCATAGAAATGAGAAATATATGTGGATAAGAAAACAACACTAGTTAGCAAATTTAACAAGAATCAATAATTATATCTATTATAGAATTTGAATCACTGAACATAAAATTTAACAAATTCATTGATTCCAGAGAGTGATCTAAGTGGAGAATAAACAAATATCAGTTACAAGATTACCTTGTCTTCAATATTTGAATTATTTTAAAAGAATTATGGAATGGGCGAGTCCCTAGAGGGGCAACGCCCAGGGGTGCTCGCCTAGTGGTCGGTTACATAGCCTTTAAGTTGGGCCTCAATCAGCTAGGCCCAACCGGCCCATCAGAGGATTTAGCACGCGGGTGCCCCGACCCCCCCACCCCTATAAATAGGTAGCTGTTACCATTTGTAAAGGACTTTTGCTCATTTAATCAATATATTCATGAAATACAGTTACTCTCTCTCTCTAATGCAATCACACCACACTCTAGGTCCTATCCTATCTCACAATTTTCATAGTGGGAACATTTGGCGCTGTATGTGGGGACCGGTAAACTCTTGATTCTCAGGTCACGTGGATTGGTTGCACGATTGAGTTTTACCAGAGATTCTTGTTGATTTTCGTTGATTCTCGTTGATTCCCGTTGATTCTCAGTGTTCTTCGTCGATTTCTTCGTTCTATTGTCATCGATCTCCTTCATTCTTGATGGAGACTCGTCGTCGGAGCCATCGCGATTTGCCGGAGTGAAGGTGAATCTCGCCTCCGCGTCGTGTCAGGAAAATTCACTTGGAGGAACCGGTGCGGCGCGAGGAGGCGCAGCAAGAGAAGGTTTCCCGTATTCCACTGTCCAATAGCGGGAACCAGCCACCGCCATCGCCTCATCCTCCTCCACCTCTACCACCGCCTTCTCTGTCTCTGCCACCTCCACCTCCATCTCCTTCGTTGCCAGGAACTCTGGTGCATTCGCCTGCTCTGTCACTCTCTCAACAAAAGCCTCTCATGAATGTTACTCAGGGAGAGTCGCAGCGAATGATGCGTAGTATTGGCGACATCCAGCAGCGCAATGAATACCTGCAAGCGTAGTTTGACTTTTTTCCGCCAGGAGCAGCAGGATGACGGAACTCGCGAGGCTGACACGGTGGCGGAAATTCGCCCGTTCTCGGCGGAGGTAGAGAACGTGGCGATCCAAGACAACATGAAGACGTTGGTCCTGGACTCGTACAGCGGGGAGATGGATCCGAACTCTATTTCAATATGGAGATGGTAATCATCGCAGCTTCTGATGCGGTGAAATGGAGGATGTTCCCTTCAACCTTGCCGCGCGGTTCAATTTCAAACTTCAGTGATTTTTCGTCAAAGTTTTTGGTGCAATTCTCGGTGAATAAGATTCAGCAAGTGACGATCAAGGATCTACACAACATTCGCCAGTAGGAGGGTGAAACGTTGAAAAAATTCATGGCGCGTTACAATGCAACGTCAGCGAAGGTGGAGGACATAGAGTCACGCGCTTGTGCGTCGGTGTTCAAGAACGGTTTGTTGCCAAGCGCGTTGAACAGCAAGTTGAGCAGGAAACCTGCTCGGTCGATGGAGGAGATACGTACCCGGGCGAACACGTATATTCTAGAAGAGGAGTGTGACGCCCGGGGCCGACGAGGGCGGGGAGTGATCGTCGGTGCAGTGAGGCACGGACAAGGAGCGGCTCCTGGCAGGCTTCTAGGCGGAGGGGCACATGAATGAACCGATCTCACACCCGAACAAGAGGTATTCCGAGACTGTATAGGGATGGACTATACAGTTGAGGAGGGCATCAAAGATTTGATTTGGTACTACTCATGACAACAAGTTCCAACTTCTTTTTGGGAGCCCAACTCATAAGAACTCCATGGTTAAGTGTGCTAGCTGATGACCCTATTTTAGTAGTGTTTTTAGGGTCATTTCTTTGTGTGTTTTGAGTCTTTTTGTTGAGTCTCATGTAGTGTTTCATGCATTCTCATGCATTTTTATCTTTTCTTTAGTCTTTATTTTGTTTTGGTAATTTAGTAGTTTTATAGGGAGTTTTCTTGCATTTTAAGTAAAGTTTAGGACTTGCATGGTTTTGTTGTTTTTTATGAAGGACCTCTTGTGCTAATGAGCTCTTGGAGCTTCTAGAATCTTCCTTGACTTGTTGGTTAGGTTTGGAGAGCAGAAACTGAAGGAGAAAGAAGGCCAAGAAGCATGGAATTGATGGAGAACTTAAAGAGGATTGAAAAGAGGAGTTTCAGAAGCCAAAAAGTCCTTTTCAGGCGAGCTTAAGCGCCTATGCGCTGGGAATGGGCGCCTAGGCGCCAATTAGGTCCAGAGGCATGTTTTTCAACATGCAATTGGCGCTCAGGCGCTCTGAATCGGCGCCTGAGCGCCCAGTCTCGTTTATTTTGCCTATAAATAAGGCTTAGGCCAATTTCTTTGACATTTGGACATTTCACTCATTTTTGATCAAGTTTGAGAGCTGAGGAGAACTTTGGGGCCAAGGGAGGCTTCCAACTTGTATTCTTTCTCAGGTTTTCTTTACATTTTCTTTATGAATTCACTAGCCATGAGTGGCTAGTTTACTTTTTGCTTTGGGTTAAGAGATTCTATGAAATTTTAGTTTGTTAAATCCTATCTCTATGCATGAGTCTTGATTGAATCTTGTATTTCAATTCCTTATTGCATGCTTAGCTTTGGTGCACCTTTGCTATAGGCTAGATTATAATCAAATGGAAATTTGTTATGATTTAGGGACATGAATTGGAATAGATCCTTCTATACTTGCTTCTAGGCATAGAGTGAGGGTAGGGTTTTGTTGGCCTGAACATACATGCTTATTTACCTCTTATGAATGTTTAAGTACGCAAGGAATTGGGCTTATCTTTCAGTTTGAGAGAGTTACTTTTGTGAGGAATCAACTAGTAAGTACATAGGCTATAACAACAAGAGTTGAATCAAGGTTTCACATGCATAGGATAGGTGGACTAAAATGGATTAGATGATCAAAAACCCAAGGCAATTTTCCATCATTTGTTTTTCACAACTTATTCATCATTGCTCTTCTGCAAAAATTTTGTCACAATCAACCAAAACCAATCTTTGAAATTTACTGCTTTAAGAACTTGCAAACTTTAGGCTTAAATCAACAATTCTCACTCACAATCCCTGTGGTTCGATATTTTAAAACCCGGAGGTATTCGTACACTTGCGAATTGACCAACACTAGCCCTGTAGTAATATTGGGATGGGTGACCTCCTGGGAAGTTTTCTCGGGAAGTGCGCGAGTGAGGACAAAGCGCGCTGAAAAGACTCGTGTTGTTACCGTGAGACCAGTCGTCAGATCGGGATGTTACAAATGGTATTAGAGCCGACCTCTCCCAATACGGTGTGGTTCGGGGACGAACCAAGCGGAAGTTGGTGGGCCTGTGACGCCCGGGGCCGACGAGGGCGGGGAGTGATCGCCGGTGCAGTGAGGAACGGACAAGGAGCGACTCCTGGCAGGCTTCTAGGCGGAGGGGCACATGAATGAACCGATCTCACACCCGAACAAGAGGTATTCCGAGACCGTATAGGGATGGACTATATAGTTGAGGAGGGCATAAAAGATTTGATTGGTACTACTCATGACAACAAGTTGCAACTTCTTTTCGGGAGCCCAACTCATAAGAACTCCATGGTTAAGTGTGCTAGCCCTGGAGAAATATTGGGATGGGTGACCTCCTGGGAAGTTTTCTCAGGAAGTGCGCGAGTGAGGACAAAGCGCGCTGAAAATACTCGTGTTGTTACCGTGAGGCCAGTCGTCAGATCGGGATGTTACAAGGAGTATAATGCGATCAAGCGTAAACGTGCGAGGATGGAGAAGGATGGAGTTCCGTCCAAGCAGCCAGGGAAGGATAAATTCGGTAGCAAGAAAAAGGAAGGTAGTAGAAGCAAAGAGGAAAAGGGAAAGACGGCGGCAAAGCCGTCAAAGGAGCAGTTCTATCCGTCAAGAGATAATTATGAGCGGTGTCGCCGTTGGAAATCATAGCGGTATCCTCGCCGGCGAGACTAAGCGGATTTGGTAATTAATACGAGATTGACAGATACCTTTCGTGACGCAAGGGCTGTGCACATGATTGATGAGTCGGAAGCGCCAAGGCATCATCCGCGGAATGCAGATCCGAGCAAATGGTGTGAATACCATCGCTCGACAGGTCATGACACTAATAGTTGCTGGACCTTGAAGCGGGAAATTGATAATTTAATCAAGGCGTAGCATTATAGGCGATACGACCAGAGGGATGACCGCCAACAAGGCCCGGTGAAGGATCAGAAAAAGGAAACGCAGGCGGTTGCGAAGCGTGGCGTGGAGGGCACATTTTCTCAAGAATTGGGCCCGGCGGCGGGAACCATCAACACGATTGCAGGGGGGTTCGCCGGCGGTGAAGATACGCAAGTGACAAGGAAGCGACACGTGCGGGTGGTGAACTCTGTCCATGAGATTCCTTTCGGATTCCAGCACCCAGACATAACGATCTCGATGGCAGACTTTGAAGGGATTAAGCCTCACAAAGACGATCCAATTGTAGTGCAGCTGAAGGTGAACAGTTTCAACGTCATACGCCTACTTTTGGATTAGGGGAGTTCGGCAAACATCATTTATGGTGACGCATTTAACAAGTTAGGATTAACTAACAGTGATTTGACCCCGTATACGGGGGCTCTCGTGGGTTTTTCTGGCGGGCAGGTTTGGGTTCGTGGTAACCTTGATTTGGACACGATTTTCGGGGAAGAGGAAAACATGAGAGTGTTGAGAGTAAGATACTTGGTGTTGTAGATTGTAGCCTCTTACAACGTGATTATTGGGTGGAATACTTTGAATCGTTTGTGCTCCGTGATATCGACAGCTCACCTGGCGGTTAAGTATCTGTTGAATAATGGGAAAGTTGGTAAGATTAAGGTTGACCAAAAGAGAGCCAGGGAATGCTATAGCAACTGCCTGGACTTGTATGGCAAGAAAAACGCTGCAACTGGTCACAGGTGCTATGAGATTGAAACCCTAGACGAGGATCTTGACCCGAAGGGTGAGCGGCGTCTGAACATGCCCACTCCGATCGAGGAGATCAAGGCGCTGAAGTTTGGAAAGAAGGTGCTAAAGATTGGAACAAGACTCACTAGCGAGCAAGAGGCGCGTTTGGAGAAGCTGCTGGGCGAGAACTTGGATCTATTTGCTTGGAGTTGTAAATACATGTCGGGAATAGATCGTAATTTCATTTGTCACAAATTGGCACTAAACCCGGGGATTAAGCCGGTGTCACAGCTTCGTCGCCGGATAGGCGGCGAGAAGGGAAAGGCGGCGCAGCAAGAGGTAGACAAGCTGCTGGCGGCCGAATTTATTAGAGAAGTCAAGTACCCCACGTGGTTGGCGAACGTGGTTATGGTGAAAAAGGCGAACATAAAATGGCGAATGTGTGGGGATTACACAAATTTAAACAAGGCATGCCCAAAGGACTCTTATCCGCTCCCAAGTATTGATAAGTTGGTTGATGGCGCTTGTGGTAACGAACTGCTCAGCTTGATCGATGCCTACTCTGGATATCACCAGATCTGTATGCACCCATCGGAAGAGGACAAAACGGCTTTCATGACCGCCAGAATTAACTATTGTTATCGAACAATGCCGATACAGTAAGACCTACCAAAACGCGTATGGGTTCGGGAAAGGGATCTCCCGAATATTGGGTAGTCGTAGTTAAACCCGAAAAAATAGTTTATGAAATGGGCGGAGTCGCAGAAAATATAGCCAGAAAAGCTATTTCAATAGCAGCATCCAAAATGCCTATACGAACTCAATTCATTATTTCAGGATAATAATTAGAACCAAAGGAAAGAGGTCTGGTCTTTCGTATAAAAACAAAAAAAATTGCAATTGTAACTTTCTTTTTTTTTTAACACAAAATATTTTTTTTTACTTCAACTTTTTGTTTTAGATGGAAAAAAATGATATGATTCAACCTCAAACCCATTTAAATGTAGCCGATAATAGCGGAGCCCACAAATTGATGTGTATTCGAATCATAGGAGCTAGTAATCGACGATACGCTTATATTGGTGACATTGTTGTAGTTGTAATCAAAGAAGCAGTACCGAATACACAACGCTGGCGCAACCTATCAACGATTGATGGACAAGGTTTTCGCAAGCCAGATCGGGCAGAATATGGAAGTCTATGTAGATGATATGATCATGAAGTCTGTTTTGGGATTGGACCACCACTAGGATTTATCGGAAAGCATTTGGCGAGATCCACAAGCACAATATGAGCCTCAACCTAGAGAAGTGTTCTTTCGGAATTCAAGGTGGGAAGTTCCTGGGGTTTATGCTTACTTCAAGAGGAATCGAGATCAACCCCGACAAGTGTAAGGCGAATCGCTCCGGAAAGTCCGGTGCAATCGCCGTTATCCGTTGGCGATGTGTGGGATAAGCTTCTTATCCAATAAAGCCTCCTCGGAATAAGGGTGATCATTTCTAACTATGCGAAGCCTTGGAGTAAATCGCAGCAGTGCCGGAATGAAGGTTCGCCGGAGGTATCTGGAAGGAGTAGGGAACAGAGAGTTTGTGAAAAGAATGAATGGTGAAGTCATGTGGTCTTTATAGGCTTGAGGGGGGAATAGGAAGGGACGCGTGAGAGCCCACGACAGTTGGTGGGGGGAACGTGCCCCATGATGATGAGAGAGTCGCCACATTGGGTGAAGCGTTTCCTCGTGGAGGGCAGTCGGCGCGTAGTTATTACGCATGATTGGCTCGACATCTGTGAGTTTATGACGAGGGGTGACGTTTCGAGAAGGGCAGTTGAGATCTTGGAGATACGCTGACTTTTCCACATCTCTAACGTGTCAACGTGCCTGGCGACCAAACACACCACAATCGCCCCTTTAATGTGGCAACCAAGCTCACCACGATCGCCGCTCGTGGACTCGAAGACTCGCGAAAGTTTGGCTATGCGTTTTCTAACGCCATGTTGGCGACCCATTTACTTTATGTAATAACGTTTGTAATTATTTGTTAATGGTCTTTAAGACACACTTAGCCCTCATGCTTCGTGCTCGGTGTCTTGTGGACTGGGCGAGCCCCTAGGGGGCCTACGCCCAGGGGTTACCTGCCAATCGGCTGTCGCCCAGCCTGGGAATTGGGCGTCCTTCAACGAGGCCCAACCAACCCAACAAGAGGCAGTTACATTTATTAGGCCCAGCACCCCCACTATAAATAGGGAGCGGTTACCATTTGTACAGGACTCTTAGCTCATTTGCTAAAAACATGAAATTCAGTTATATTCTCTCTCTAAACTTTCTCTTTCTAAGTGAAATCTCTTTACTCTAGGGGCTATACCCTTTCTCAATGTTCATGGCAAGAACACTTGCTTAACAACAAGTGTGAAGCATGAACAAATAAACAAATTTTGCTGCAGGGGTAGGATAAAGTGCATATGAGGAATTTTTTTCTTTTGTATAACATGTTAAAGAGATAAGAAAAGGATCTTATAAGGCTTCCAAAAATGAATGTTTCTGAATCTTCCTAGCAAATAACTGCTTGAATAAATATGAGTGGGCTGACTTATAGATTTTAAACTTTCACATCATGGAGAGTGAAAATCTAGATCCCTTAGAACAAATGTCCTGCACGATGCTGGGACAATCGATTAGAACATCATATGACTGAAAAGCATGAACACAAAAACAACTAAAAGAAACAAGACACAGAAAGTTGTTAACCCAGTTCGGTGAAACTACACCTACGTCTGGTTAGCTTTCGCCCAATGAAAAGGAATTCCACTATCTCAAGATCTAGGTATTATAGACACACATGAACACATCAAGTTCATTGTTCTTAACCTAATCTACCCAGTGGTCTTCTACTTAGAACCACAGCCTAAGTATGAGAGCCCCTCTCACTTTTCCTCAATCACTGCCACAGTGATTGGTAACAACAATAACACAAGGTTTGTTTGACACTCAAACACAACACAGAACTCAGTCTCACTTTATAGAATCAGTGAGCAAGACTAGTTCACAACTAACAAAGACAAAGAACAACTTACACTCTTAAGAACACTTGATCTTCAAGGTAATTCTCTCGATCTCCTCAAGCTTCAGGTCTTTGTCTATATATGTATAATTCAGCAGAGGCGGCTAGGGTTTATTTGGGCTGAAGAACACTTTGATCCAACTCATATCAGTAGAGAATCTTCCAAGATCTGATATGAGTGATCAACAAATAAAATAGAAACAAATCTTTTAATCACAGATTTGTTCCAACAATAAACAACCCGCAATTGGCTCCCAACAATCAGTTACTTGACCTTCAAGTAAGCACAAAACATACCATAAAACATAACCATAAGGGACCCACTTGCATGCCAGCAGGGGCGGATGTCCTGGCCTTCACCAAGGCAGATGTCACAACACCGGCTAGGACATCAGGTTGTTTTTAACAAAATTGATGACAACAAAGGAACAACAATCTCCCCCTTTGTCAAATTTTGTCTAAAAACAACTTCACTACCAGAGAGGAAAAAAAAAAACATCAAACTCATCAGAGTCAATAGCAGAAATACTCCCCCTCAAACCAATGCATCCACAACAGCCAAAACATGAAGGAACTCCCCCTCAAAAGATGCATCCAAATAAACATTGCCTGAAGTATATAGAAACCATATGCATAGCAGTACAAACTAAAACAACCACACTTGGTAACACTTGAACAGAAGCTAGCTTGAAGCACTTGAACATAGAAGATCTCCTGAACTTGTCTTCACAAAGCTTCATACTTATTACAGAACATAACCAGAATACCAAAAAAAAACAACACACTACTACTCCCCCTTTTTAGCACAAATTTGGCAAAGGTGGAAAGAATTTAAGAACAGCCAAATAAAAGTCAACTAGTACACAGACTAGGACATGCACTAAACACCAGAAGAAGAGGAGTTTTCCTCATCATTTTCTGCAGATCCTTCCTTCTCAGCATCAGCTGCATGCTCACCCTCTTGACCAGCTTCCCCCTTGAGAGTTTGGATGAGAGCATCCACCTTAATCTTCCTAGCAGCAGCAATCCTGATGGTCTCTTGAAGTTCCTTGGAAATGGCCTCAAGTTCAGCAATGACACTGTGAGTTCCTGAGGCAGACATAGAGGCAGGAACAGATGTCCTACTGGATGGCAGATCAAAGTCCAGGACATGAGGTTCCAGGAACAACCGTTGGTCCAAAGTGATGGGAGTGCCTTTGGGCACAGGAACATCATCAACAGTGAGGATATTAGGATGCTGTTTCAGAATGATAGCAGTCAGTAAAGAAGGAAAAGAGATGGGGAGTTTCACAGCACATGTCTCTGCATGCTTCAAGGTTTGGGAACAATAAACTCCTTCACAAGCTTGTCATAGCATTTTCCTATGTTCATCACAGTCTTCCTCAACCCTGCTTTTGCAATCAAGGCAATGATCTCTTTGCAGGCTAACACATCAGAATCAATCTCCTTATCTTTGGCAACACGCCTTTGATAGACATATTTCCATTTGAAGGCATTTTCTGGAGCATGAATAGACACATTATCTAGAGGAACATTAGGAACATCTGAGGGAATACGCTTACCAGAGAACATTTTCTTCTCAGAGGCAGTGATGTCCAGGACATCGCCTTCAACATCTGATTCAGTCTCCAAATCAATTCTGGAAACTTTCTGCTTTTTCCCAGTAGTCTTTTTGGCTTTTTTCCCAGACGATTCCACAGCTTTCTGCTTGCCTTTCCTTGACACATCGGTTGCCCTTGATTTTGAAGACCCAGTAGTGATCTTGGCTTTCTTCTTCTGGACAACAGGGGTTTCTTCAACAGATGCTCTTCTTCGTTTAAGAATTCTGGCAGCAACACTCGCTAGAGGCACATCCTCTGAATCTTCATCATCAGAGACATCATGAACAATGGGAGGGGTCTTCATCGACTCCTCTGACAAAACATCCGTTGAGTTTGCAGCCTTGGAATTAGAACTCTTGGATGAAGAGGAAGAATCCTTTGAGAGTGAAACTTCCTTGGCAGGCTTATCAGACAATGTCTCATCGGAGCCATGGGAAGACGTCGCGACATCGTCTTCATCATTTGCAGAGATAGAAGTGTTTGAAACATCCTCAGGCACAGGGGCTTCAGGGTTTTGCATTGGGGTTGCACGAGACTTGTAGTGCTTCTTGGAAGGAGTTCTTGAGTTCTTCTTGGATTGAGTGGAAGAACTTGTGTGCAAACCCATAACCCTAGCACCACCAACAGTTCTCTCTATCTTTCCCTTCACAGACTCTTTCTTGCTTGAAGACATGATGAAATGGTAAAGCAAAAAGACAAATACAAGAAATTGAGAAAAATGTAAGTGATGAGAAACAAAGACTGTTAGAGCAAGATTGGCAACTTGTTGTGAGATTGTGATGAAGCCATTGGTGATGATTATATAGCAGTTGAGTGAGAAGGAAGCAATGATGTCACAACGACAGTTAATGGTAGTTACGAGGAAACTAGCCGTTAGATAGAAAAGGGGCTTTAATTGCTATGCTCCTTCGAAGAGGCAAATCCCAAGATTTCCTCTTAATTTGTCAAATGTAGCAGCATCTAAGGGCTTGGTAAAAATGTCAGCCAATTGTCTCTCTGTGGGGACATGTTCCAAAGTAACAATTTTATCCTCCACTAATTCCATGATGAAGTGATGTCTGATATCTATGTGTTTGGTTCTGCTATGTTGAATAGGGTTCTTGGCAATATTGATAGCACTCAAATTGTCACAGTACAATGTCATGACATCTTGCTCAACTTCATATTCCTTGAGCATCTGCTTCATCCAAATAAGTTGAGTACAACTGCTTCCAGCAGCTATATATTCAGCTTCAGCTGTGGATAAAGACACGCAGTTTTGCTTCTTGCTAAACCAAGAGATTAAGTTGTTTCCAAAGAAGAAACACCCTCCAGATGTACTCTTTCTATCATCAGCACTTCCTGCCCAATCTGCATCACAATACCCTACAAGAGAAGAGTTAGTATCATTTGTATAAAGAATCCCATAGTCACAAGTACCATTTATGTACTTAATGATTCTTTTCACTTGTAAGAGATGACTGGTCTTTGGAGCAGCTTGATATCTTGCACAAGCACCAACAGCAAAGGTAATGTCAGGTCTGCTAGCAGTGAGGTACAACAGACTTCCAATCATGTTTCTATATAAGCTTTGATCAACATCCTCTCCCTGATTGTCTTTAGACAACTTGATATGTGTAGCAGCAGGAGTCCTTTTATGTCCAGATTTTTCAAGTCCAAACTTCTTGACAATGCCCCTAGCATACTTACTGATGACCCTATTTTAGTAGTGTTTTTAGGGTCATTTCTTTGGTTGTTTTGAGTCTTTTTGTTGAGTCCCATGTAGTGTTTCATGCATTCTCATGCATTTTTATTCTTTTCTATAGTTTTTATTTCGTTTTGGTAATTTAGTAGATTTATAGGTAGTTTTCTTGCATTTTAAGTAAAGTTTAGGACTTGCATGGTTTTGTTGTGTTTTATGAAGGACTTCTTGTGCTAATGAGCTCTTGGAGCTTCTAGAATCTTCCTTGTCTTGTTGGTTAGGTTTGGAGTGCAGAAACTGAAGGAGAAAGAAGGCCAAGAAGCATGGAATTGATGAAGAACTTAAAGAGAATTGAAAAGAGGAGTTTCAGAAGCCAAAAAGTCATTTTCAGGCGAGCTTGAGCGCCTAGGCGCTGGGAGTGGGCGCCTAGGCGCCAATAGGGTCAGAGAGCATGTTTTTCAACATGCAATTGGCGCTCAGGCGCTCTGAATTGGCGCTTGAGCGCCCAGTTTCGTTTGTTTTGCCTATAAATAAGGCTTAGGCCAATTTCTTTGATACATTTGGACATTTCACTCATTTTTGATCAAGTTTGAGAGCTGAGGAGAACTTTGGGGCCAAGGGAGGCTTCCAACTTGTATTTCTTCTCAGGTTTTCTTTACATTTCCTTTATGAATTCACTAGCCATGAGTGGCTAGTTTACTTTTTTCTTTGGGTTAAGAGAATCTATGAAATTTTAGTTTGTAAATCCTATCTCTATGCATGAGTCTTGATTCAATCTTGTATTTCAGTTCCTTATTGCATGTTTAGCTTTGGTGCACCTTTGCTATAGGCTAGATTATAATCAAATGGAAATTTGTTATGATTTAGGGACATGAATTGGAATAGATCCTTCTATACTTGCTTCTAGGAATAGAGTGAGGGTAGGGTTTTGTTGGCCTGATTAACCATGCTATCATACCTCTTTTGAATGTTTAAGTACACAAGGAATTGGGCTTATCTTTCAATTTGAGAGAATTACTTTTGTGAGGAATCAACTAGTAAGTACATAGGCTATAACAACAAGAGTTTAATCAAGGATTCACATGCATAGGATAGGTGGACTGAAATGGATTAGATGATCAGCAACCCAAGGCAATTTTCCATCAATTGTTATTTACATCATTTTCAACATTGCTCTTTTGCAAATCTTTTGTCACAATCAACCAAAATCAATTTCTAAATTTTACTGTTTTAAGAACTTGCAAACTTTAGGCTTAAATCAACAATTCTCACTCACAATCCCTGTGGTTCGATATTTTAAAACCCGGAGGTATTCGTACACTTGCGAATTGACCAACAAGTTTTTGGCGCCGTTGCCGGGGATTGTTTGTGGTTTTCGGTTTAAGTTAGGGAGTTTGTTTGTTTGTTTTACTAAGCATTGCATTGAATAGGTGTTACTAACCTTTTCTCTGTTTTTTTGATTTCAGTTTATGCATAGTAGGCTTGGTACGGATCCATTGCTGTTTGATCCGGTGCCTGAATGTACTCTTCGCCGTCGTCGAGCCCAACAAAGGCTTGAAGCCATGGCTGCTCAAATGACGGAAGAGGAGATGCAAGCCCACATTGAAAAAAGAGTGAATGAGGCTCTCGATCAAAGACTTCAAGAGCAAGAATTGGAGAATGCCAATCGTTCTCTCAGAGACCTCACCTCGGCTGCCATGAGCTACGATTATCCGGGCAGCATAGTTTCCCCCGATGGCACGGGAAATTTTGAGCTGAGGCCGGCATTCATTAATTTGGTGAGCCAAAATCAGTATGGTGGAGGTGCTCTTGAAGATCCTCATGCACACATGGAGCGGTTTATCCGTAACTGCAACACCTACAGAGTTCAGAATGTTTCAGCGGACACCATCCGCTTGAGTTTATTCCCTTTTTCATTGAGGGATACTGCTGAAGAGTGGTTGAATTCTCAGCCCCAAGGGAGCATTACATCTTGGGAAGACTTGGCTGAGAAGTTCACCACAAGGTTTGTTCCAAGAGCCCTCTTGAGAAAGCTCAAGAATGACATCATGACTTTTACTCAATCCACCGATGAGAATCTCTATGAAGCTTGGGAGAGGTTCAAGAAGCTCTTGAGGAGGTGTCCTCAACATAACCTTACTCAAGCTGAGCAAGTAGCAAAGTTCTATGATGGTCTCCAATATTCTTCGAGGTTTGGTTTGGATGCAGCTTCAAGTGGAGAGTTCGATGCCTTACTTCCACAAGTGGGGTATGAGCTGATTGAGAAGATGGCTATAAGAGCCATGAACTCTAGTAATGATCGCCAAGCCCGAAGAGGAGTCCTTGAGGTTGAAGCTTATGATCAACTTATGGCCTCCAACAAGCAACTCTCCAAGTAAATGAATGAGATTCAAAATCAAATGAAGACAACCAAGATTGGTGGTCGAGTTGCCAAGGTGGAGTGTGTGACTTGTGGAGGGCCACATGACAGCGAAGAATGCACAGAGACTAGACCGGAGGAGGAAGTGAAGGCTATGGGTCAAGCTCGGAATGACCCATTTTCAAATACTTACAATCCAGGATGGAGGAATCACCCTAATTTTTCTTGGAGGAAAGGTAATAATGGGCAAGGAATTGGCTTTCAAAGACAATTTCCTAGCCAAGGATTTCAAGGCCAAAGCTCAAGACAACCTCAAGAGCGAGGAGAAGGTGAAGGTGGTGGTTCCAAGAAGAGCTTAGAAGAGGTTGTGGAAACTTTCATCAACCGGACGGAGAATAATTACAAGAATCAAGAGGCGGCTATCAAGAATCTTGAGAATCAATTTGGCCAGCTGGCCAAGCAAATAGCCGAGAGACCTCAAGGTAAATTTCCTTCCGACACTATCCCCAATCCTAAGCAAGAAAATGCCTCTGTTGTAGCCACTAGAAGTGGGAGAGTGATGAGTGAGTTGAAGAAAAAAACAGAGGGAGAAAAGAGAGAGGATAGAGTGGAAGGAGAAGTAGTTGTGCCTATTAAGGTGAGAGAGGAAGTTGATCTTACTCTTGAAACTAGCAAGGTTCCGTTCCCTAAAGCTTTGGCTAAGAAGAGCTTAGATAAAAAGTTTTCAAAATTTGTTGAGGTTTTCAAAAAGCTCCACATTAGTATTCCTTTTGCCGATGCTTTGGAACAAATGCCTATATATGCTAAGTTTATGAAGGATATTCTGCATAAGAGAAGAAGATTGAAGGGAGTAGATGAGACGGTGCTGATGACGGAGGAATGTAGTGCCATTTTGCAGCGGGAGATGCTAAGAAAAAAAGGGACCCCGGAAGTTTCACTATTCCGGTAGAAATTGAAGGCATGGCGGATGTGGAAGCCTTGTGTGATCTTGGAGCGAGCATCAATTTGATGCCGCTCACCATGTTTGAAAGGCTTAACCTAGGAGAGGTTACTCCAACCATGCTCTCCTTGCAAATGGCGGATCGATCCCTCAAGACTCCATATGGGATTGTGGAGGATGTAATGGTGCGGGTGGACAAGTATGTGTTCCCCGTGGATTTTGTTGTGCTTGATATGGAGGAGGATGAGAAGATTCCTCTCATTCTTGGTCGACCTTTCTTAGCTACTGGTAGAGCTAAGATTGACGTTGACAAGGGTCACCTCATTCTCCGTGTTGTTAAGGAAAAGGTACGGTTTTCTGTTTTTAATCCTATGATTGAGACTAACCATGACAATGACTTTGTCTGTGATGTGATTAGAAGCAGGTCAAAGGTTTCCGAAGAGACCCCCAAAGTTAATGCCCAAATCGATGAGTTCCATCCGGCTCTCATCAAGCTTGTTAATGGTAACAAGTATGGGGGGTCCAAGTACGAGAACTTGCACGCTCATTTGGTGAAGTTTACCCAAGCTAGCACCCTTGCTAAGATTGAGGGTGTTTCAAGTGATGAAGTGAAGATTAAGCTCTTCCCTCATTCTTTGACGAGGGAGGCTAGAGCTTGGTTTGATGAGCAAGAGGACATTGCCTCATGGGAGGATTTACTCCAGAGGTTTTGTGCAAGGTTTCTTCCTTGCACTTGTGGTAAGTTAATCAATGGAAAGGAATTTCCTTCCTAATACCATCGGAAGGAGAGTCCACCTAGGACTATAACCTAGGGCTAACTGGGAGACAACCCATTCTTTTAATTTTGCTATTTTCTATCTTTTAATTTTGTAGTATTTTAGGTGTTTAATTTCAAAAAAAAAAAAAAAATTGTGAAAAAACTGGGTTGAGCGCCTAGGCGCCAATTCATGGGCGCCTAGGCGCCAATTAGTGGCAGTGGCACTGCCTCTGTATCTGGCACGAGCGCCTGAGCGTTCCCCACGAGCGCTCGAGCGCTCCATTACGTTGTTTCTGCCAGATTTTGGGTTTTAAAACCCCAACCTTTCATTTTCCCACTCTTAACTCCCATTCTCCCATAAAAAACGCACCCCACTCTCTCCATACCCCATTTCCACTTCTCATTTCTCACTTGCACACACATTAGCTCTTCCTTTTGCTTCAAAGTTCTGCATTGCATCAAGTCTATTCCACTTGCACCCACTCACTCTCAAGTCAAGGTAAGTTCCATTTTCCACTTTCCTTCATCATAGCTTGAGTTTTGCAATGCATGCTCCTTTTGGGTAAGGGTGAGTGAATTTGTGCTAGTGCAAGTTGGGTTTGGTTGTGTATGTTCATATTGGGTTGATTTTGTGCTTAATTAGGAAGGGGTTGTGAGTTTGTGAGGAATGGGTAGTTAGGATTTTGTGGATTAGTTTAGTTTAGCTTTTGCTTATTAGGTGTTTGATAGAAAGCCTCAATGGGTTCTCTTAGTCGATTTTTGGCAAGTGCTTGTGGTAGTCTTTCTTTCTTTGCCAAAATCACTAAGAAACTTGTTGGGTGCTCTTGGGTTGTTCTATTTTTGCTTTTGTACAAAGTTTTTCCTCTCATTTCTTTGTTTGAACTAACATTTCTAACGTTTGTGGCTTGTGTATGGGCTAACAACTTTGCAGATGCCTGTGAAAAGATCAAGAACCAACACAAGAGCTGCAGCTTCTTCCTCCACCTCCCGGAGTTTTGATCGCTCCCGCTTCCTATCAGCGATTAAGGAGGAGTTTTACCGAGCTTACCTAGCACACAAGGAGTGTGTGAAGGAGCGGGGAGTTTTGTATCGGGAGGGGGCATGCAAGAAGCCATGGAGATTAGGAGGTGGAAGAATTGGGTCAACCCCATTCCGTTTGCTTGTGAAGTCATGGTTAGGGAGTTCTACGCGAACACCTACTGTGACAATCAAGAGGACAGGTCCAGGCCACCGGTGAATTCATCTTGGTTCAGGGGAGATGTGATTGACTACAATCCAGCAGTCATTCGCAGGCATCTTGGTCTCCTCACGGAGGACCAAGAGAAGGAGCTTTTCCCCGAGAAGGCCACTTATCATGAGCTCTTAGAGGAGAAGTCACCGGAGATCTTAGAAGACATGAAGGTAGTGATTGTTAGGCCTGGGCGGGACTGGGAAGCAGCTGAAGATGAAATCATTTTTGTGAGAAGGAAGGATATGACACCGCTGGCTAGAGTTTGGACTGAATTTTTGCAGGATTCCCTCATTCCTAGCTCTAACAAGTCTGAAGTTAGAGAGGTTACATTGGTTGCTATCTATTGCATCGTGAGAGGCCATCCTATGGACGTGGCCACCATCATTGCTGGTCGGATTTATTCCGTCTACAACAGGAGTAAAGACAAGCATCGGCCCATCTTTCCTCACTTGATTTGCTCTTTGATTCATGCGGTGAGGGACAGAGCTAGGAGGCCAGTCCATGTTATTGAGAAGAGGTTGCCTGTGGCACCTCTGCTCAGTAAGGAGAGGATCACTCAACTTTATAAGGAATGGACAGCAAGGATGCCTCAAGAGGATGAAGAGGAAGAGGATCCTTAGGAGCCAGCGGGAGAAGAAGAGGAAGAAGAGGAGGAGGAAGAAGAAGATGTTGAGGTGGTGAATGAGGTGGTTACTCCACCACGTGCTGACCCTTCTCCTGCTTGGATGGAGGCCGCTTTCGGGCGGATGTTTTTGAGGCAAGATCGCCTACACAGGGATCTTGACCTCCATTGGAGGGGAGGTAGCACATCAGACCCCAGGTATAATGGGCCTTTGGATTTTAATACCTTGGAGCAGGGGATGATAGACTTGAGCTTGATGCATGATGCCGGTGTTCATCCGGATTATGGCGATGGAAGGGGTGATCATGACCCCATGGAGTGACTTTGTTGAGGTAACTCTACTCTTAGTTTAGATCATGCATTTTTAGCATATTTTCCATTTGTAGATTTTGTTTTCTTTTTGATCATGCATTGTTTTGGCTGGTTTTGTTTTTGTTTTTGGGTCTTTTACTTCCCTATACTCACATGCTTTTAGCTATAGTTTTGCTTCCCCACTAGTGCTGTTTTTGAAAATGCTTTTGTGAATACTTGTTGTTGTTTCGGGGATGAGTGATTGCATGTTGGGGAAGAGAGGAGGAGACTTCGGTCTTCCGAGTGTGTCTTGAGAAGGGAGTCGAGGTGAGTCCATTAAGGGTCTATCTTTGACCCTTTACCATAAAAATTCTCTGGAGCATCCTGACTCACTTGCAATTCTTGGCTCTGCGTTAATTTCACTCATAGCATGTCTAGTGATTTCTGTTTTATTCTTGAGACTCATAGGATTTCTTGAGATTCTGAGTTTGTGGTTGAACATTACCCTTAGTTGTCCCATTTGAGCTTAAGTGGAGAATCTTTTTGTAGCCAAAAGCTGGGATGGATGTTTGGTTGGAATATTGGGGGAGTGATGGTCCTTGTTGTGTTGTTTGGAGCTGGACAAAATGAGAAATAGTCTCTTGCCCCAAAAAGAAAAAAAAAACAGTAAAAAAGGAAGAAAAAAGAACTCCTAAATAAAAGTTGGAGTTGGAAAAAGAAAAGAAGAGTTTGAAGAGGGGGTGCAAGAGACTTGTGTAAAAAAAAGGGTGTTGTAAGCTCCGGGGTTATTAGAAGAGGACCACACTCAATGTGCTTGAAAGCCTAGTTTTCCTTTAGGGACCAACCACCATCATGTTTTACCTAGCCAATGTTTCAACCCTTATGGAAGTCTCTTTGAATATTTGCATGTTTGATCTTTGTTGCTATTGAGTGAATGACATTCAGGACCTATGAACTTGTTTGTGTGCTCAGTGCACTAAATGAACATCTCGTCCTAGGATTTTTAGTTCTAAATGCTTCTCATGAATGGACTCTACACTCTTCTCTTTTCAAAAGATGCATGAAGTAGGTTGTCGGGTCTTTCTCTTGGAACTAGCTGTGACTACTTTGTCCCCCTGTTTTTGTGAAGTATTCCTTGTTGAGAGCACTTGTGTGGGAGCACTTCTTGCGCTTGAGGGCAAGCGAGTGTTATTTACGCTCGAGGGCGAGCTGCCGTTGAGTATAGTGGTGTGATGACCCTATTTTAGTAGTGTTTTTAGGGTCATTTCTTTGGTTGTTTTGAGTCTTTTTGTTGAGTCTCATGTAGTGTTTCATGCATTCTCATGCATTTTTATTCTTTTCTTTAGTTTTTATTTCGTTTTGGTAATTTAGTAGATTTATAGGTAGTTTTCTTGCATTTTAAGTAAAGTTTAGGACTTGCATGGTTTTGTTGTGTTTTATGAAGGACTTCTTGTGCTAATGAGCTCTTGGAGCTTCTAGAATCTTCCTTGTCTTGTTGGTTAGGTTTGGAGTGCAGAAACTGAAGGAGAAAGAAGGCCAAGAAGCATGGAATTGATGAAGAACTTAAAGAGAATTGAAAAGAGGAGTTTCAGAAGCCAAAAAGTCATTTTCAGGCGAGCTTGAGCGCCTAGGCGCTGGGAGTGGGCGCCTAGGCGCCAATAGGGTCAGAGAGCATGTTTTTCAACATGCAATTGGCGCCCAGGCGCTCTGAATTGGCGCTTGAGCGCCCAGTTTCGTTTGTTTTTGCCTATAAATAAGGCTTAGGCCAATTTCTTTGATACATTTGGACATTTCACTCATTTTTGATCAAGTTTGAGAGCTGAGGAGAACTTTGGGGCCAAGGGAGGCTTCCAACTTGTATTTCTTCTCAGGTTTTCTTTACATTTCCTTTATGAATTCACTAGCCATGAGTGGCTAGTTTACTTTTTGCTTTGGGTTAAGAGAATCTATGAAATTTTAGTTTGTAAATCCTATCTCTATGCATGAGTCTTGATTCAATCTTGTATTTCAATTCCTTATTGCATGTTTAGCTTTGGTGCACCTTTGCTATAGGCTAGATTATAATCAAATGGAAATTTGTTATGATTTAGGGACATGAATTGGAATAGATCCTTCTATACTTGCTTCTAGGAATAGAGTGAGGGTAGGGTTTTGTTGGCCTGATTAATCATGCTATCATACCTCTTTTGAATGTTTAAGTACACAAGGAATTGGGCTTATCTTTCAATTTGAGAGAATTACTTTTGTGAGGAATCAACTAGTAAGTACATAGGCTATAACAACAAGAGTTTAATCAAGGATTCACATGCATAGGATAGGTGGACTGAAATGGATTAGATGATCAGCAACCCAAGGCAATTTTCCATCAATTGTTATTTACATCATTTTCAACATTGCTCTTTTGCAAATCTTTTGTCACAATCAACTAAAATCAATTTCTAAATTTTACTGTTTTAAGAACTTGCAAACTTTAGGCTTAAATCAACAATTCTCACTCACAATCCCTGTGGTTCGATATTTTAAAACCCGGAGGTATTCGTACACTTGCGAATTGACCAACACTTACTCTGGGAAATAAACATGGAATCTTCCATTTGCTTGATCTGAAGTCCCAGAAAGTAATTCAATTCACCAACTAAGCTCATCTCAAACTCTGACTTCATTTATTGGACAAAATTTTCCACCATCGCGTTCGACATCCCACCAAACACAATATCATCAACATATATCTGTGCAATCATGAGTTTTCCTCTTTCATTTTTCACAAATAATGTCTTGTCTATTCCTCCCTTGCAATAGCCATTCCTCACCAGAAACTCTGTAAGACGTTCATACCAAGCTCTAGGAGCCTGTTTTAATCCATACAAGGCTTTCTTGAGTTTGTAGACATGATTAGGATGATGTGGATCTGTGAATCCCTTTGGCTGTTCAACATAAACTTCCTCATTCAGATAGCCATTTAGAAAGGCACTTTTGACATCCATTTGGAATAATCTGAACTTCAAAAGACAGGCAACACCAAGCAAAAGTCTTATGGATTCCAACCTAGCCACTGGAGCAAAGGTTTCATCAAAGTCTACTCCTTCAATCTGAGTGTATCCTTGAGCCACCAGCCTTGCTTTGTTTCTAGTTACTACACCATTCTCATCTGACTTGTTCTTGAAAATCCACTTGGTTCCTATGATGTTTACTCCCTCAGGCCTAGGAATGAGATCCCATACTTCATTTCTTCTGAATTAATCAAGTTCTTCTTGCATAGCATTTATCCAGTATTCATCTGTCAGAGCCTCCTTGACATTCTTGGGTTCTAACTTGGATATAAAACATTCATGAGCAATATAGCTTCTAGCCCTGGTAGTAACTCCTTCTTTGAGGTCACCAATAATATTCTCTTGAGGATGATTCTTTTGAATTCTGATCGATGGAGCTTTATTTGCAGAGGTCATCTTGTGATCTTGCTCATCAGAACTGGTTTCTGATTCAATGTCGAGGTCAATAGTTGGGACATCGGCTGTGACATGTGGACCATCATCATCTTCAGTTGCACCAGTGTCTTCTCTTTCATTTGGTTGATCATCAATAGAGACATTTACAAATTCCATCATTACCTTTGTTCGAGAATTGTACACTCTGTAAGCTTTGCTGTTTGTAGAGTATCCCATGAAAATTCCTTCATCACTCTTAGGATCTAGCTTTCTTCTTTGTTCACGATCAGCCAGAATATAACATTTGCTCCCAAAGATATGAAAGTGTTTCACAGTTGGCTTCCTTCCTTTCCAGAGTTCATATAGAGTGACTGTGGTTCCAGCTCTAATGGTTACTCTATTGTGAATGTAACAGGCTGTGTTCACGGCTTCTGCCCAGAACTTGTTGGAAATCTTCCTTGCATGAAGCATAACCCTGGTGGATTCTTGGAGAGTCCTATTTTTCCTTTCAACAATTTCATTCTGCTGAGGTGTAATTGGAGCTGAGAATTCATGGCTTATTCCTTCTGAATCACAGAAGTCAGAGAATTTAGAGTTCTCAAACTCTCTTCCATGATCACTTCTGATTCTTACTATAGAGCAATTCTTCTCAGTTTGAAGTTTCAGGCATAGCTTTTTGAATATGTCAAAGGTTTCTGATTTTTCCTTCATGAAGTCAATCCAAGTGAACCTGGAATAATCATCAACACAAACATAGACATATTTCTTACCTCCTAGACTTTCTACCTGCATGGGTCCCATCAAGTCCATGTGAAGAAGTTCAAGGACTTTTGTTGTAGTTGGATGCTGAAGCTTTGCATGAGATGTTTTGGTCAGCTTTCCAATCTTGCATTCTCCACATATCTTTTCTTCATCTACTTTCAGTTATGGTAGCCCTCGAACAGCATCTTTAGAGATAACTTTCTGCATACTCTTGAGATTGATGTGACCTAGACGTTGGTGCCATAGATTCAACTCATCCACCTTTGATATCAAACATCTAGACACTTGGGCTTTCTCTTGTAGAATCCACATGTAGCAATTGTCTTTGGACCTGACACCTCTCATCACAATCTCTTGATCACTAGTGGTAACCATGCATTCAGTCTTGCTAAACATCACATTCAGCTCTTGATCACACAACTGACATATACTGATTAGATTTGCTGCCAATCCCTTGACAAGAAGAACGTCGTTCAGATTAGGAGATCCAGAGTTTACCAATTTCCCAATGCCTTTGATTTTTCCTTTAGCACCATCTCCAAAGGTGACTGATTTACTGGAGTATTCCTTGAGATTTTCCAGATATTCCTTATTCCCAATCATGTGTTTTGAGCAGCCACTATCAAAGATGTGTGTGCTATAAGACATGAAACTTCTCCTTTGGGTACCCAAGCTTTCTTAGATGTTTTGAGAACCTTCTGGATCTGAGGATATCCGTATAGCTTGAAGCAGTAGGGCTTAATGTGACCAAACCTACCACAATAATGACATCTCCATGGAGTTTGAGCAGTAGCCTTCTGAGTAGTAGGATGTTGAGGCATATGTTGTGACATCGGGCTTGACATCCGATTGTTCTCTGGGTTTTTAAACTCAGAGTTTTCCTTAGCTCTTACAAACTTCCTTGATGCTTTCTGATTTCCTCTATTCTCAGACTTGTAACTGAAACCAATGCCTTTAACACTCTTTCCTTGCTTGCTTGTTTCTTCCAGGATCTCTTCAAGCATATTAGATCCACTGTTCAGCATACGCACTGACTTGTAGGTATTTTCCAGTTTGGCTGTCAGTGTAGCTACTTTCTCTTGAAGATCAGTTATAGTTAACAGAAGCTTGGCTTTTTCAACAGTTTCAAGATCCTTTAATTTTGAGTTCCATTTATCCAAGTCATCTTGCAGTTTATCAATGGTCTCCCTCAGGTTTTCATTTTCAGTCTTAACTTGTTCCATCTCATCTTCTTGCTCCTTCAGATGTTTGCAAGTTTCCTTCCATTTAACATGTAAGAGTTTGTAAGTCTCTTCCAAATCCTCAAATGTCATTTCATCACCACTGGAATCTGAGTCATTGACAGCCCCTGAGAAGGCATTAACCTTGTTGGCAGATAACTCTTCCTCATCCTCAGTATCTTCATCTGACCATGTCACTACCATGCCTTTCTTTTGTTTCTTCAAGTAGGTTGCACACTCAGATCTAATGTGACCATAACCCTCACATTCATGACACTGAACACCCTTGTTTTGGCCTGATTTGTCCTCTTCTTTGACCTTTCGCTGGGAATTGTAGGATTTAGAGTTGTCTGACTTAATGTCCTGGACATTTGGCCTAGTCCTTCTGTCTATCTTCCTTAGAACTCGGTTGAATTTTCTAGCAAGATGTGCCAGAGCTTCATATAGATTCTCACTTTCACTATCAGCATCATCTCCTTCAGTGGTGTTGGAGACAAAGGCAATGCTTTTGGTCTTCTTTTCAGGTTTTTCACCCAACTTTAACTCATAAGTCTGCAGAGAACCAATCAGCTCATCCACTTTCAAACTGCTAATATCTTGAGCTTCTTCAATAGCAGTGACCTTCATTGCAAACTTGCTGGTTACAGACCTCAAGATTTTCCTCACAAGCTTTTCATCTGACATAGGTTCTCCCAGAGCAAATGAAGCATTTGACAGATCACGCACACGCATGTGATATTCAGAAATTGTCTCATCTTCTGTCATTGTCAAGTTCTCAAAACGAGTAGTAAGCATCTGGAGTCTAGACATCCTCACCCTGGTTGTACCTTCATGTGCTGTTTTCAAAATCTCCCAAGCATCTTTGGCTACAGTGCAAGTATTAATCAATCTAAACATGTTTTTGTCCACAGCATTGAAGATAGCATTCATTGCTTTTGAGTTTGCCAGAGAAGCTTCTTCTTCAGCACTTGTCCATTCATCCTCAGGTTTTTCTTCAGGAGTATATGTACTTCCTTCTGCTTGAGCTTTGACAGGATGCTTCCAGCCTTTGACAACAGCCTTCCAAGTTTTGATATCAATAGACTTGAGAAAGGCTATCATTCGAACCTTCCAGTAGTCATAATTGGAGCCATCCAGGATTGGTGGCCTGTTGATCGATCCTCCCTCCTTATTGTCCATGAGATCAAGAAAATATCTCCCTGGAGCTCACCCACACAAAACAGGGGTGCATGCTCTGATGCCAATTGAAAATCTAGATCCCTTAGAACAAATGTCCTGCACGATGCTGGGACAATCGATTAGAACATCATATGACTGAAAAGCATGAACACAAAAACAACTAAAAGAAACAAGACACAAAAAGTTGTTAACCCAGTTCGGTGAAACTACACCTACGTCTGGTTAGCTTTCTCCCAATGAAAAGGAATTCCACTATCTCAAGATCTAGGTATTACAGACACACATGAACACATCAAGTTCATTGTTCTTAACCTAATCTACCCAGTGGTCTTCTACTTAGAACCACAACCTAAGTATGAGAGCCCCTCTCACTTTTCCTCAATCACTGCCACAGTGATTGGTAACAACAATAACACAAGGTTTGTTTGACACTCAAACACAACACAGAACTCAGTCTCACTTTATAGAATCAGTGAGCAAGACTAGTTCACAACTAACAAAGACAAAGAACAACTGACACTCTTAAGAACACTTGATCTTCAAGGTAATTCTCTCGATCTCCTCAAGCTTCAGGTCTTTGTCTATATATGTATAATTCAGCAGAGGTGGCTAGGGTTTATTTGGGCTGAAGAACACTTTGATCCAACTCATATCAGTAGAGAATCTTCCAAGATCTAATATGAGTGATCAACAAATAAAATAGAAACAAATCTTTTAATCACAGATTTGTTCCAACAATAAACAACCCGCAATTGGCTCCCAACAATCAGTTACTTCACCTTCAAGTAAGCACAAAACATACCATAAAACATAACCATAAGGGACCCACTTGCATGCCAGCAGGGGCGGATGTCCTGGCCTTCACCAAGGCAGATGTCACAACATCGGCTAGGACATCAGGTTGTTTTTAACAAAATTGATGACAACAAAGGAACAACAGAGAGCATCTACTGATTAATTGCATATTTCATATGATGTAGAATATGAAAGAGTTCATGAAACTTTGAATTCAGAAAACAAAATCTAAGCACAAAGCAATATCATTTTTGAAGTTGATTAACAGAGAAAATGAAGTCAATATCACATAGAATTGTGTGAGATTTTCAACAATTTAAATGATGCTTAAGTTCAACTAACATGTCAAAAATTATGCATGTTCTAAAGAATTAAGAATCTAGAACAGTCCCACATGTTGCCATATGCATTACTAGTCAGAAGTCAGAATTGTAAGCCGCCAACATAACATAAGGCTTAACATAAAAAACACTTGATTGCTAAATATAACCAGCCCATAGACTTTAAATCAAGTAAAGCACAACCTACTGCCCTCCTTCTCCCTTATTTGTATCATCACCAACCTCTCTTTTCAGAGATCCACACCCTTCAAAACTAGTTAATATCTAGGAAAAAATTTCATGTTTTATTCACCACATATTTACCACAGAATGTGCATGCTCGTGATTGAACCAAAACCACTATGTTATGTAGACCCCTTTATATAGAGCAAGAGTTTTATACATGAGATATATATATATATATATATATATATATAATGACCGTGAATGACTAAAGATACAAACCCTAAAAGTCTGAAACTACTGATTTCAGTTTTTAAAATCAGTAGGAAAAATAAATGAGAATAATTTATTAAAAAAGATTATATTGTTTCTGCTTTATCAAGTTATATTATAGTGATGAATCTTCTATTCTTAAGTGTGTGCCCTATTATACCAAAAAAGAAGTGTGTTCCCTATAAGGTTATTGAGAATTTGAGATCAGCCCACAAACCCAAAAAGCAAATACCGTTATACTCTTCACGCAACTTGATTCCTCTCTCTCTCTCTCTCTCTCTCTCTGTATCTCCTTCTTAGACATATAACCACAAAAGATAAAGCAAAGCATCTTCGACCCTCTCAATTTTACTGATCAACAGTGAGCACTACACCTTCATTTGGATGAAGTATTGAACTTTATGGACTTTTGGCTGAACACATCTCAAGTAAGGAATCTAGTTTTGATTAATTGCCTTCAAAAATTTGATCAAGAAGCTTGTTATGTAGTACTTCTGAGTCTTAAGTTTTGCTCATCATCTCCCATGTCTTGAGTTTCAACATTCTGCATAAACATAATCATCAAAATCCTCTGCTGACTTATCAAAAAAAAAAATTAATCAAAATCCTCTGCTTCTGTTTTGGATGTTTGATTGCATTTCTAATATTTGTGATAATGCTTATGCATTCTCTTTTAAGCATCTGCTAGTGGTGACTGCTTTATAAATCATGAGTTTCTTGACAGAATCATCGACCCATACTTGGCAACCCACCACAACTTCAGATACTACTACTCCAAGTTATTGGTTGAATTGGAGGTTCTTCTTATGTGCAGTGTGGATTTTAATCTCCCTGACTTTTGCATCTTTTTTAATATTAAAGCATGAAGGATTCAAGAAAACAAGACCTGATCAGAGGGGAGAAAATCAAGCTGGATTGGTATATGAGGATGAAGCATGGAACACATGTCTAATAGGAATCGATCCTTCATGGCTGCTTATTTATAGAGTGATTTCTTTTATTGTGCTTTTGGCTTTGATTATTGCTAATGTGGCTGCTGAAGGAGCTGGCATATTTTACTTCTACACTCAGTAAGTCTTGTTTGCATCTATTCAATTATAACATGTTAAAAGTGGAAGCACTTATTATGATTTCTTGCATAAGAAAGAAAAAGTCAAAAGAAATTGTTACACACACTGCTTTTATAACCAACATTTTTTTTATAATTAAATCCTCTCGTTGTATAATTTTGCTTTCTCCTTGTGCTGAACAGATTGACCTTTTCGCTGCTGACAATTTACTTTGGGGTAACACTTATATATTGAAGTAAATATTTTTAGCATGAAAATGTTTTCAGTCCATATCTTTTCAAATTAAGTGACTTGTACTGTCATTTTCAATTTCAGCTTGGATCATTATTCTCTTTATATGGATGTTTATTTAAACAAAATAAATTTGAAGACAGAGGTGCCAATAGTGCTGCTTTTGACACAGAGCTAGGCACTTATCATACTCGGAAAATTGCTGGTGTATGGGGTTACATTTTCCAAATACTTTATCAGGTAATTTGTTTTTGGGTTGCATTGTGTGATTAACAAATGTCAGGAGTTAATTTTTCATCAGAATCAGGAGCAATTTATTGATATAATTTTTTTCTCTCTTTCTTTTAATTATATAGACCTGTGCAGGTGCTGTACTGCTCACTGACTCTGTATTCTGGTTCATCATTTATCCAATTCGAACAAACAAAGATTACGGTCTGGATTTTGTAAGTGTGATCAATACATTATCCTTTCGGCTGGAAGTTTAGGCTAATTATACCAATATCATAAAAATGTTAGTGTTCTTGATCTAATTACTAGTTTTATATTTAAAGAAAGATTTACATAATTTGAGATTTGCATTGATATTACATGACTGTCTTCCATTTTTGAAAGCAACAGTTGAGAAAACAGTACTCAATTTTCTCTTCTTTCACTTTGGTTCAAACTAAAACAAGTACCACACTGTTTTGATGAAAAAGAAAACTATGGTGAAACTCTGAAAGGCCTATCTAGATTAGTGTAAATCTGATGAGTGCATGTTGTTTCTTAATTATTATGATGAAGCAAATGAAGGTGAGAAAAAAAGGTGAATCTACAATTCAAATACCATGAGATGAGATGCTTTTCTTTAATTTTAAAATTTTAAAATATTTGCACTTCTCCTTTTGCAGTTGATTTTTTGTATGCATACAATTAATGCTGTTTTCCTCCTCGGTGACACATCATTGAATTGCATGGTAAGATTGGGCTTTAGCTGTGATTTTATTTTACATTAACTATCAAGTTTTGGTGAGCTCGAGTATCCACTGCCGACAATAGTAACTTATCCCTTCATATACGAAGTTCAAACCTTCAAATTAACAATACTATTTGTTATTGACACATGCTATATGCAGAGATTTCCAATGTTTCGGATTGCATACTTTGTGTTGTGGACAGCTGCATTTGTGATTTTTCAGTGGATCATCCATGCTTGCTTTTCAATTGGGTAACATTGTGCATCCCTAGTTTTGGTTTTTAATTTGCACAAGAGTAAGCTCTGTTTTATAATTTGATAACCTTTGTTACAGGTGGCCTTATCCCTTCCTTGACTTGTCATCCAAATATGCCCCTTTATGGTATGTTCACAAATATTTATATTGATGAGCTTCTAAAAAATTTAACTAACCAAAACTATAAATAAGTTGTGCCAATGATTGACAACATGTCCATATATAGGATAGGCACAGATTAACTTGACATTTCAACACGCATAAGAATTCCAGACTATATTTGGCAGTAAATATTATTTTGTTTCTATTATAAAATTAAGGCTTAAATAAGTTTTTGGTCCCTATCCTTTACAAAATGCTTGGTTTTCGTCCCTCGCCTGAGCAAAGGTGGGTTTTAGTCCCTAACCTTTGTCAAAAGGTTTGGTTTTGGTCCCTACGGAGCTCTGGGTCAACGCCGGAGCTCCGGTGGCCCATGTGGCATAGCCACATCAGTTTAATGAGCTGATGTGGAATTTGTTTTTATTTTAAATTAGAAAAAGAAAATTTAAATATTAATAAAAACCTATTTACCCTCTAATTAATTTCATATATTGATTAAAATTAAAATAAACATTAAAAAGGGAAAATTCAAATGAAACAAAAGCAGCTCCTCTTCCCTGACCTGAACCACCAGCACCGCCTTTGTAACACTCCGATTTCGGTGGCGTCACTTTAGTAACCAAAATAAACTTAATGCGGAAAAACGTGAATATATTTTTTTTTCGATAATAACTAAGACAAGACTGAATTAAATAAAACCCAACAATAACAATAATCAGAACTAATATACAATATATAGACAGCCCCGCTGTAGTAGTAACCTCGTCACGAGTAAACCTCCAGTGACGGAAAGAAAAGTGTAACGCCCGAAGGCAATATATACAAACCAAAAGAAAAGGGTGAAGTGCCCGCAACACCATCCCTCAAAACTGAGAATCAGCTGACCCAATGGCCTGAAAATAAGACCTCCTAAGTCCAACCAACTCTCTGTGATTCCCGTAAGGAAACCACACAAAAAGCTATAGGCGGATCTACCCTGTCCCCTAAGTAACAAATGAAGCAAGACTGTCAGAGCTAAAACTCTACTCCTACACTAATCCTAACTCGAGGAGCTCATGCCAACACTCAAAACTATGTGCTAGCATGATCGTCGTCTGAATCAGAATCCAGAACGACCAAGTCTACTAACCCTATCCGTCCTCCTCTCGCAACCGCAGTGCGCTCCGATGCTGGACTCACGGGCTTAGGGCCCGAACCCTGATCATCAATGATCGCAACGGAGGGTGCACTAGACCCTGCCGAAGGCACTCCCACTGGAATCTCCTCTGAGGGATCCTCCTCCTCTGAAGATGACGGTGGCGGCGGTGCTCCTCCGAATCCCGGTCCACAGTGAACGCCCGGTGGCAAGTTGAAGCTGACAGAGCATCGCCTCAACACTCCTGACCTCAAGAGTCCTCCACTGTCCACGTGATCCTCCATGATACGCCCCGAATACGTCGCTCGGTGGCTCGCGGGGTCAACCACCCACGACCCGGGGTCGTCCTGATCGATCATCTCATACCTAATCCCCCCCGAAGGGTGGACCATGGTGTACCAGTCCGCAATATTCATCTGACAAAAGGCGTTGTCCGCCAAAACACACACAGAAGACGCAAGGGTCAACTCTAAAGAACTATGTAGATAATAAACCCAATAGGTACAAATAATAGATAGCCACTTAGGCTTATAACTAGAGATATCATTCCTAGGGTTGCATGTTCCACAAAATCATAACGACAATAATAACAATTAGCATGTTCCAAGTAAGTTTATCAATTAGCAACCACACTCATCAACTAAGTCAGTATGCATGTTGCGTGATATGTATGCAGGTTAACCCAGTCAACCAATATGCAATCCGGAACGGATGGACATCATCGGATCAGCCCTTCACCAGCCACGGTGGTGCCATTTCGGCCCGTGATGTCTCTTACTCCCACTGGGTAGTCAGATCAGCAGTAAACCCGTAGGCCTGCCATTTCGGTCTGCTACAAGAGACGTCTACAAATGCTCTTTCACGGCATTCCGGGTCTTATGACCATTTTGGAAACCGACGAGGTCCAGAGTACGTCCTGTGTTAATACCTCATTAATGTTGCATCTATGCAAAATGATTAGTCAAACAACGTCTCCGACCTCACTCGACACGTCGCCACGTGTTCTAGGGAAGTTAAAGTCTCTAAAAGCTTACCCTAAGGTAAAGTCGATTCTGCGACCAAAAGACACACTTCATAACGACACATAGCTGCTCCAACAGCACCACAACACACGCTGCTCCAACAGCACAATAACACACGCTGCTCCAACAGCACAAGAGTATCACATACTCGGGAACTAACGGTTCCCCGGACTTATCCCCAGGATAGCCCCACAACATAGCTGCTCCAACAGCACAACAACCAACGCTGCTCCAACAGCACAACAACGACATACTCAACACTTGGATCCGACGACACTCCTCGTTTTTCCAAAACTAAGATTTGACTTCCAATGCCTTCCTTCGAGGTTATTATCATTACTTAAAGATTTAGAGGTTATTTAAGGTCTTATGAGTTTTCTTTATAAAATAGATTCCATTTTGTCTTATCGCAAGTCTTATACATTTACAGGATCTACCAATCCCAAGACGCCTCCAGAGGATGTCTCGATCCACTAAACAAAATCAAGGCCCGAACCTCGTTCGTCCTATCAAACTTTCTCAAAACTCTCAAAATAAAATCGGCATGACCTGCCCGCTATTCTCACCATTCAGAATCTCAGATTTCCAGTGTAAAGCATATTTAAATCATCACAGTCAACAACATGTCATATATCAAGAAATCTCAACATTAACACTTAGCACTTAGCATATAAAGCATGCACCACACATCCTAGATTACCCACATAGCACATAGCATGTAAGTCAATCTTCAAAAACATTCAGTAGATGAATCATCTACATTGTCAGCTGAAGCCTCAGAAAACATTTTCAATCACACACAATCTCAGTGCATAAACAGTAAACAATGTCGAAACATCGACCCTAAGCATTAACTAGAGATTCAGTGAGAAGCCCTCACCTGAAAGTTCTCCAGAATGATCAACTAGTGCTTCCTCGCACTCAAAGTGTTGGTCCTCGGGGAAATCCTCGAAAGTACCTTTACAATGAAATCACAGAATACTATAAGAATCTATCGGAAACTAAGTTATCGATACTTACTAAGGTTACTCGAAGTAATCTATACTCTAAGGTACGATAATCTAGCGCGAAAGGACAAGTTTTCGGAAAAGGAAATTTCCTCCTCCCCCCTCTAATAGGCTCGGCCACTTTTCACAATTAAGGGGCTCGATTTTTCTTCGATCAAACTTGGTTCCTATGCTTTCATAAGCCGTAACTAAGGGTATTCTGAACTCGGAAAAATTATCGGATCAAAAACTGTCGCAGGGGTATTTTGGTCATGATTTTTAACTTAGGATTTTCAAAACTGAAATCCCAAAAATAAAATTTTGCAGGGACGTCACCAACGACGTTTATAACAACTAATCCTACTAGCACTAAGCTAAGGCGATAGTTTTCAGCCTAAAGGTTGGAACTTTACTCAAAAACTACATAAATGGGTATTTTAGGCTAGAATTGATTCCGGCGGAATTCCGGCGACATAACGGAAAATCTAATCCGGCAGAAGTGATCTTGGGCACATATAGAAGAGGTTTAGAATCAGAAATGAAAGATTCAGGATAGTTTTGCAAAAACCCATAAACTATCCACTCAGAAAACTCTACAGAAAAGCTATGGAAAAAGCGATCGGAGGTAAGGATTAGCGACTATACCTCGAAACCTTGAAGCAGCGACTAACGGATCAACGATCAAGCGAGGTTTGAAGAAAAGCTCTTCTTCCTCTTCCTTCTATGGAGCTCGCGGCCTTGGAGAGAAAATGGAGGAGTTCTTGTAATTTTTCTCACCTTTCTTGCTATATATAGAAAATGGTAATTCGCGGGAAAATGAAAGTTTCGCGAATCAGATTTTTCCGGCATCATTCTCCATGAATTCTAAGATAGGTTTTGGCAAAGGAATTCCTAAGCTAAGAAGATGTCTCCTTGTATTTTTGGCAACTAATGCAAAGTCGGTGCAAAGTCGGTGTAAAACTATTTTACCCGATAAGTTGCTTTTTGCATCGAATGTCGGAATGGAAAACTTCCTTCTGAAGAAAGATTGAAATCATCAAGAGAAATGGGTGTACGCGTGTAGAATATTCATTTGAAGCTCTAAATAGATAAAGTCTTCATTGTCGAGAAATTCTAGGGTTTTGAAATACCAGGGTTTCGGTTTCGGCAAACTTCCGATGATTGGAATCGGACATTCGTAGATCCTAGAGTTTCGCCTCGAAACGATTTTGATATATGGAAAAAGAGAAGTTCTAACATCTCTCTGAAGATTTTTGGAATTAACTTCCGTCGTGCCTAAAAGTGAAAATTAGCTATATACTAGGGTTTCTGACCTAGGTTTAAGCGTAAAACGTTCGTACTATAACTTTTATCGATCATAATGCAATCCTTGAGCTTTTCCTGAACTTTCTCCTTCATAAATATATTTCATTTAATAAACTTTCGTTCAGGTTTCCCTTCACATTACATCAACCCTAATCGTGAATAAGAAGTTTATTCACTTAGCATAAGCTTAAAAACTTGGGTCTTACAGCCTTCTCCTCTCACTAAGACCTCCATCAACCACTGAATCCACCTCCTCTCAACTATTGTCTTCACCGAACCTTTTCCAGCACCCATCACTTTTCTCTCTCAACCATCAACTCCTTCTCCTTCACCACCGAATCATGCGACAACTATCGTCGCTGTCGGAGCCGGCGAGGAAGATCTAGACCCCAATTCAAAGTCGTAGGAAGTGTGCGGGCAAGGATGCGGCATTGAACACAAATTGCTCGGTGGACTCGCGTATAAAGCTATAGTAGAAACCGCCATGAAACAAAAGCTTCTTCTTCAATTTGGGGAATTAGGGTTTCCAAATTCCAAACTCAAGCGCCCAAATAAATGGTAAAGTTGCAATTTTTTCTGCTTGTGGTGATACGGGTCTGGAAAGGATGAGGATTGTTGCCAGGTGTAGAGACTTTAGAGTAATGCAGGGAAAGGGAAAGGAAAGCCTCTCTGTTTTTTTGCTACTATGCCCTGTGTGTGTCTGTATAAAAGTTGATTCCTCCTCCCCTTTGAAAGGTCTGGAAAGGATGAGGATTGATGTTGCAAGGTCTTGATTTCTCCTTGTATCTGTATTCGTTACCTTTAGCACTTCTTGTGCACTTTAATATATTTTGGATATGCAATCTTCAATGGTGAGATGAAGATGAAGAACGTTGTTCCAATCTGGGTTTGCTGGTTTTTATTTTCTGGGTTTTGTTGAAGATGATCAAGGTGATTTTTTTAAGCACATGGTGAAGATGATGAAGAAGGATTAGAGTTAAAAAATTAAAGATTTGATTAGGGATTAAAGTTAAATAAATTAGGCTTAATCCTCAAATTAGTCCCTGTCTTTGTGTCGCCGTCTGAACCAGGTCCCTGACCGGAAAAATTTGTGGAAAAGGTCCTCATCAATGCAAAACGTCTGGAGCAAGTCCTCGCCGGAGCCCGGAGCTCCGGCGAGTGATGATTTGGCATGCTGACTGTATTACTAGTGTTGATGTGGTTTTAAAAAAAATTAAAAATTAAAAAGTTAAGGTTTAATCAACATAAATTAAGTATTTCTAATCCTAACCCTAAACTAATTCACATAACCTAATTTCCTCCCAATCTTTTCCTAATTTCCCCCAAATTATCCCAATGCCCAATCGTATACCTCACACAACACAATCTGGAATTCCACAATATGAGGTATACGAAACACAAAATCTTCAATCGCGTTCCACTTCCTCTTCTCTTCTCCCCTCCGCTCCTCTTCTCCTCACTCGTTCCTCTTCTCTAACCACCGAGTCCAGCTTTGGCGAAGGAAAACAAAAACACGAAATTTGCATTGGATGCAATCTGCTCAGATCTGGGTTTTTTTGGTTTGTGTGAGGGAGGGATTGAGGATGAAGATGATGAAGAAGGGGAGGAGATGAAAAGAGGTTGCAGTAGCATGACCCATAACCAGAACTTGCAGGAGAGGAAGAAGGAAGACCAGAGCATGACCCAGAATCCAGATTTCCAAATCAAACCCATTAACCCAGAATCAAACCCCCAACCGAACCCCAAAAACCCACGGGAGCTTCATTTATTGGTTTTTGCTGTCTCTTTTAGTCTAGTGTCTTCTCTCTTTACTAGCCCATGTACTCTTTTGTTTTTCCTGTACTGATCTGGCACTTGCTGTGTACATGGGTTTGTAGCATCCCTTAATGCTACCTTTTTTATTCATTAATTTGGCTGTTCAAAAATAAAAATCACTCATCGGAGCAAACAAACCCACCCCCACCCTCAACATTTTTCACACTGCCTCCTCTTCTCCTTCTTCATTTTTTTCTCGGTTTCGACTGGATCTCGTGATAACAGTTCATAGGTTGTTGTTGCTGTTGTTGCCAAAAGCGTGACCAAAACCTTAATTGGAAGAACAAGGTTTGTGCTTTCTGTGCTTGTTGATTTGACTGGAACAAACGATGATGATAAACTGTGGGTCAAATGTTTCAGCTGAAGGTGGAACAAGTGAGCTTTTGTGTTTCTGAGTCTGAAGAAGATGAGTTGGGGTAATTGGTTAGGGAATTAGGATTAGTTGGGGGGAATTAAGATTGTTTAATTAGTTTTGGTTTAGAATTAGAGTTAGGTTAATTATGTTAATTATATTATGTGTAAATTAATTATTATTTTTTTTAGTGCCATGTCAGCTTCATTTACACAGTCAGCATACCATATCATCACTCGCCGGAGCTCTGAGCTCCGACGAGGACTGGCTCCATACGTTTTTAAAAGAGAGGGATTTAATCCACAATTTTTTCCGGTCAGGGATCTGGTTCAGACGGCGACACAAAGACATGGACTAATATGAGGATTAAGCCAATAAATTAAGTATTTTTTTAAATTAATTATGTTTTTAAATTTAAAATAAAAACAAATTCCACGTCAGCTCATTAACCTGACGTGGCCATGCCACTTGGGCCACCGGAGCTCCGGCGTTGACCCAGAGCTCCGGAGGGACCAAAACCAAACCTTTTGACAAAGGTTAGGGACTAAAACTCACATTTGCTCCGGCGAGGGACGAAAACCAAGCATTTTGTAAAGGTTAGGGACCAAAAACTTATTTAAACCTAAAATTAACAGCATTCAAAAGATTTGAGTCGTCTGATTAAGATTAGTTGGCTTAAATTTTTCATCAAAATCAAACGTTATTCATATTTTGAAATCTGAGCCAATCAACTAAAGATTTAGACAAGTCAAATTCGTTAACTGCGTGAACTTAGGAAACCGTGACTGATTTCGAGTTGGACCTAGGAAAATTAACTCTACTATTCAAATGACCATGTTTTATTTCTTGCCGTGTTGGATTTCCAGGTACTTGGCGGTGGGTCTCATGCATTTTCCATGCTACGGTTTCTTTGCTTTAGTAGTGACGGTGAAGCACTCATGGTTATCAAAATCTTTTCCTGGGTCTTCCCGGTTTGAGGGATGATTCCACAATATTCATAGTTGAAGAGGGTTTTAAGCACTCATGGTTAATTATCAAAATCTTTTCTGGGTAAACTGGGAAAGGATATTTTTAGCGCTACATCTTGCAACATGCCTTGTAATTTTCGTCGAAGACATGTGTTGTAATTTGGTTAAGTGACCGTTGTAAAGTAGTTAGAATATTTAGTTTATAAATATATAGAAACTCACTTATATGTAGAAAAGGATACATTTTTCTACTAACAAAATTCCTAAAAGCTTATATGTCCATCCAAGTGACAAACGAGGATTAGGAGAATAAGTTTCTCTTTTTCTTTTTGGTACATCGGAAAATTAAAAGACAAGCAAAGACTACACCCCTAGAGCATCCTGAGAGATTAACGGGATAATTCGATTAGGAGAAACCTCAAGAACAGCAAACACACACTGAGGAGAAACACCCATTGTGAAACTTCTTTATATTCCAATGTAATTTATAATGTGTTTGCAATTTCTTTTTGTTTTCTTCTTTTCTTATTCTTTTATTATTAATTTCTTCGATCATGATTTCCTTTAACTTGTGAACAACATTTACATTGAAATGTTGTTCATCATAAAAATTGAGTTGACACTTAAAACGTCTTTAATAAAAATATAGAGTGGGGTTTTCTTTTGGACTTGTTAGCCGAAATGAATTTTGGGAAGAGTGGATAAATTGGAAAAGAAGTTGCATCTCCTCAGCATCTTTGGCGATTCTGGTTAATGGGTCTCCTACCATGTTCTTTGGAATAGAAAAAGGTTCGTGTCAAAGAGATCCGCTATCACCATTCCTGTTCAACATCTGTCTTAATGGATTTTCCTACATGCTGAACCAGTTATTGGGGGCTTCTTATTCAGTGGGGTGAGAATTAGTCAAGAGTTGGCTCTAAACCATCTACAATTATTGATGACACTATTCTGTTTTGCGAGAATGATGAGGAACAACTAGATCTATTGTGCAATGCCTTGGTATCATTGTTATTTTCTTCGGGGTTCAAAGTCAACTTGTCAAAAACAACGCTAACGGGTTACAATGTCCCACCGGTGGAGGTTGAAAGGGTTGAAAATGGGGGTTCTCCCTACCTCTTACATTGGTGCTCTGTTAAGAGGGAATCTTAGAAGGAAATCCATCTAAGAAATCTTTATGGGTCCACATGCTTGATAAATTAATGAAAAGAGGAGAACATGGAATTTGAAGTATACCTCCTTAGTGGGACGCTAGTGTTAATGAATCGACTTTATGTTTGATTCTTGTCTTCTGGATGTCTATCTACAAAGCACTGATTAAGGTTGTGGGTGAGGTGGAGAAAGTTCTTAGGGCATTCTTATGAGAAAATGCGAGTCAGAGAGGAAGGTAGCCTAGATCCCGTTGACTCTGATCTGTCAATCAAAAGATTCAAGGGGACTTGGCTTAGGTTTCGTCGGCTGGAAAAACAATGCATTACTTCTGAAATAGGCTTGGAGATATAGGGTTGAGAGGGACATCTTGTGGAGGAAGTTGGTTCTTGCCAAATATGGCATGGATATCCGACTACTACTGCTGCACTCAGTGATCGATCAAAGAGGGAGGTGGTCTCTCATTATGCAGGATATAATCAAGGTGATCCATGAAGACTCTCTATTGTCGTGGGAATTGAAAGAAGGTATTCTGTGTGGAGTAGGAGATGGAAGAAACATAAGGTTTTGGGAAGATCTGTGGGCTGGTTCTGAGTTACTAATTCAGAAATTTCCTAGAACGTTTGTTGTTTGCACAAGTAAAACAACAAGATAGATGAGAATCTTTGCTCAAGCGAAAAGGTTTTCGGACTGGGCGAGACCCTAGGGTCCCTCGCCTAGGCGCGCCAGCCTCAGGCGACGCGCGAACCAGGGAGTTGGGTCTTTTCCTGGGAGGCCCAACTGGCCCACTAGGAGAAGTTAAGGGCGCCAAGCCCAAACCCCGAATCTATAAATAGGGAGCGGTTACCAATTGTAAGGGACTCTTAGCTCATTTGGGAAATATAAACTTGAAATTCAGTTACTTTCTCTCTCTAAGCGGTTACGCTCTTACTCTCTCTAGATTCTCATATCACGATCCTCTCACTATGGGTACCGTACGTCATCTCTATGTTCTTGGATAGAAAATTTGGTGTCGTTTGTGGGGAACGGTGGATTTCGATTCCCGGACACGTGGATTGTGATTTGGTTGAGAGAAGTTCGATTTTCCGTGCAATTCTCTTCGGTTTTCTGGAATTTTGGTTTAATTCTTGGTTCGCTTGTGAAGTCTGATGGAGACACGTCGTCGGAGACGCGACGGAGAGCAGGAGCAGCGGCGCGGTTCTCCACCGCTTCGCGTAAGAGGCGGGCCACGACGGGAACAAGTCCGCCGCGACGAGTATGAGCAATTGACTCCTCCTCCACCTCCACCGCCACCACCTCCTCCTTCTCCGACACCTCCTTTGCCTTCTTCGCCGTCCTCACCGGAGCAACAGAGGTCACCAACACACTCGTCAGGAGCCTCACAGGGAGAAACACCGCCGCTACAAGCTCCGATCACCGGTCGAGATTGGCAACGTCTGATCCGAAGTGTCGATGACATTCGGCAACGGAACGATTACTTACAGAAGCAGTTGGAGTATTATCGTGTCGAGCAACAAGATGATGGAGAGCGGGAAGCCGAAGCCGTGGCGGAGTTTGAGCCGTTCTCAGCAGCGGTGAGGGAGGTGGCTATTCCAGATAACATGAAGAACCTCGTTCTGGAAGCATATAGTGGCAAGGCCGATCCCAAGGAGCACCTGCTGTATTTCAATACGAAGATGGTGATAAGTGCAGCTTCTGACGCGGTGAAATGCAGAATGTTCCCATCAACTTTTAAGGGCACAGCGATGGCGTGGTTCACGACCTTGCCTCGCGGATCTATCACGAACTTCCGCAATTTCTCGTCAAAGTTCCTTGTTCAGTTTTCCGCGAGCAAGAGCAAGCAGGTTACGATAGAGGACTTATACAACGTGCGCCAATCGGACGGGAAAACTCTAAAGCAATACGTGAAACGATTCAGCGCGGCGTCTGTTAAAATTGAGGAGTCAGAACCGCATGCTTGTGCGCGTGCTTTCAAGAACGGGTTAAAACCAGGAAAGCTGAACAGTAAGTTGAGCCGAAAGCCGGCTCGATCGATGGCGGAGATCTGCGCACGGGCAAACACTTACATTTTGGACGAGGAGGATGATGCTTTCAAACGAAAATGTGCAAAAACGGAAAAGGAGAGAGATCAGAGAGATGCATCGTCAGAAGGCAAACCAAGTAAAGAGAAAAGAGAAGGTGGTAGGCGGCGAGATAAGAAGATAAAGTTAGGGGAAAGGACTGCGAAGGAACCATTGTACCCTAGGAAGGAAATCTTCGAGCGCCGTCGCCCGTGGCATCAGACCGACTCCCGCCGGCGTGAGGAGTCGGGGAAGAGTCTAAAAGCGCATTTGACAGAACTACCTCGGGAGGTCAAGGCGACGCATGCAGTCGAGGCGGGCGAGAAGGAGACCGACCCGCCTCGAGTGGCGGTGGACAAAACGAAGTGGTGCGAATACCACCGCTCGGCGGGTCGCGACACTGGAGACTGTTTCACTTTAAAGAACGAGATTGAAAGGCTAATTCGGGCAGGATGCTCGCAGTTAAACGACAGCGGTGACCGTTGGCGCGACGAATGACAACAGGGGAATCGATACAAAGGGTACCGCCAGCAAGATGATCGCAGGCGGGATGATCGCCGTCGTACGCCGACTTCTGATAAGAAAGAAACACTGGCGACAAGGAAGAAGGGGGCGGAAGAGACCTTCAACAAAGATCTCGAGCCACCAGTTGGGACGATAAACACGATCGCGGGGGGTTTTGGTGGAGGTGGCGACACAGCTTCGGCGAGACAAAGGCATGTAAGGGCGGTGTTGTTAGTACGAGAGTATGAAGCCCCATTTGGTTTTCATCACCCAGATATCGTGATATCATCAGCAGATTTTGAGGGAATCAAGACGCATAAAGACGATCCTGTGGTAGTAATGATAAGAATCAACAGCTTTAATGTGCGAAGAGTTCTTTTAGACCAGGGAAGTTCTGCAGACATTATCTACGGTGATGCGTTTGATCAGTTGGGTTTGACAGACAAGGACTTGATGCCATATACGGGGACTTTGGTAGGTTTTTCAGGGGAGCAGGTCTGGGTGCGCGGCTACTTAGATTTGGATACAGTTTTTGGTGTTGACGAAAATGCCAAGCTTCTGCATGTAAGGTATTTGGTATTGCAGATCGTGGCATCCTACAACGTCATTATTGGACGGAACACGCTCAACCGTCTTTGCGCGGTTATTTCAACGGCTCACCTGGCGGTGAAGTACCCTTTGATCTGTGGAAAGGTAGGAAAAATCGCGGTTGATCAGAGGAGAGCAAGGGAGTGTTATAACAACTGCCTTAGTTTGTACGGAAAAAAGGGGGCCGACGAGGGACACAGGTGCCACGAGATTGAGCTTTTAGAGGGCGAGCAAGATGGTCCGGGCGAGCAAGATCAGGGGGAAGACGGACCAGGAAGGTTAGAGCAAATGATCGATCGGAAGATATAAAGGTTGAGGAACAACCAAGGTTAAAGAAGGCAAGGGACAGGACAGGAAGGGACAGACAGTTTACGGATGCACATGCGGAAGAGCGCTGGACGAATGTAATAGCAGGTTTGGAGGAGTATAAGTTCAGCAGAGGCATGCTCGCAATCGAGCCCAGGCTCACGACCAATCAGGAAAGGCGCCTGGAAAAGCTGGTAGAGGACAATTTTGACCTCTTCAGTTGGAGTCAGAAGGACGCGACGTTCTGGGGGCTGCCAAGATTCAGGAAGCCAACTTTTTTGGGGACGGGCCAGAAAGAAAGAAAGGAAAAGGGGGCAGTGGAGCAAATGACGGAGCAACAGGGTTTTCAGCGCGAGGGCGGCAAGCGAAGTGGTCACGAGGCACTCGAGCAACCTCGAGAAAAGCCGAAGGTAAGGAAAAGGAGCCCGACTTGCCGCCGCACGGATAAGGAAAAAGGAAAAGCGGGGTATTAGAAACTCGTGGGGGCGACAATTGGTAAACCAAGGGCAACTAAGCGCGGCAAGAGGAAAGGTAAGATAGGCGAGATCCCGTGCTACTCTTGGGCGAGTTGGCGAAGGGATCAGCCCTGCTTTGGCAACGATTGGGAGGCGAGCCCGTCGGGGACAAAGGACGAGGTGCTTGGCGTGGTGCTCTGATTCGGGGAAAAAGCCAAGGACAGGAGCAAAGACGCGGCGAGAGGACTGAAAAACTAGGATAAAAATAAAGATGAACTCTTTTTCTCCACCACGAGAGTTTTTTAACGAGGCATCCCTCGAATGTAAATTTTTTTTTTACCGAATCAAATACAAAAAGGATATTCACAGCAATACTCCTAGCTCTACTAAATCATCACGGTCGCCCGGTGGGAAAAATTCTCTGAAGGTGGCGATCCCAACACGACCTTGATGTCTTGGGATCGCTCCGGAAAGTCCGGCACGAACCGTTGCTACACGATTAGCAACTCAACCAAAATGTCACGGTCGCCTGGTGGGAAAAATTCCCTGAAGGTGGCGATCCCAACACGACCTTGATGTCTGGGGATCGCTCCGGAAAGTCCAGTGCGAACCGCTAATCCCTCGTTGGCGATGTGTGCGGATAAGTTACTTATCCCAAAAGTCTCCCCGAAATATGGGCGAGCAAAACCTCTCCGAAATATGGGTGAGAACCCAAAGCTAGGCTAAGTCTCGGGCAACCCATATGGCCATTGGTTCCCAAGCAGTCATAAGTCCTTGCCATGAAAAAACTGGCAAGGCCACACCTGATCTTACGAGAAATACGGTGTGAATAAAGCATCGGTTCAAAACTGAGCGAAAGTCCTAGCTTTCTTTGGCACACACTCAAAATCGCTACACGACGACTAAATCCAAAGGCATGAAACGAACGAATAGAGGAAACATGGCAGCGCGATGAGTAAAATAAGACAAATGAAACTATAGCGAAATTCTGTTCATTAAACGCAAAACAACATTAGGTACAAAGAGGTAAGGAAAAATCAATACCGAATATTTAAGTTATATTAACATTCTCCGTTTTCCCTGCATTTTCAGTAGCCGCTGTAAGACCCAAGTTTTTAAGCTTATGCCAAGTGGATAAAATTCTTATTCACGATTAGGGTTGATGTATCGTGAAGGGAAACCTGAACAAGAGTTTACTAAATGAAATAAATTTGTGAAGGAGAAAGTTCAGGAAAAGTCTAAGGATTTCATCAAAATCGATAAAAGGTATAGTACAATCGATATACACTTAAACCTAGGGCAGAAACCCTAGCAAATAGCTAGTTTACACTTAAAGTCACGATGGAAATTAATTCCAAAAATCTTCAGAGAAATGTTAGAACTTCTCTTATTCCTTATACGACAATCGTTTCGAGGCGAAACCCTAGAATCTACGAACGTCCGATTCCAATCCTCGGAAGTTTGCCGAAACTAAAACCCTGGTAGTTCAAATGAAGATTCCACACGCGTACACCCATTTCTCTTGATGATTTCAATCTTTCTTCAGAAGGAAGTTTTCTCTTCCGACATTCAATGCAAAAAGTAACTTATCGGGTAAAATAGTTTTACACCGACTTTGCATTAGTCACTTAAAATACAAGGAAACCTCTTTTGAGTTTTGGAATTATGTCGCCAAAACCTATCTTAGAATTCACGGAGAATGAAGCCGGAAAAATCGGAATCGCGAAACTTTCATTTTCCCGCGTTTTTCCAACCTCTATATATAGCAAGAAAATGAGAAAAAATGGCAAAACTTCACCATTTTCTCTCCCAACACCCGCGAGCTTCACAAGAGGAGGAGGAGAAGAGATTTTCTTCATTTCTTGCTTGATCGTTGATTCAACAGTTGCTACTTGAAGGTATCGAGGTATAGTCGCTAATCCTTACCTCTGATCGTCGTTTCCATAACTTTTCTCTATGTCTTTCTGTGCTCCTAGTTTTGAGGTTTTTGCAAAACTATCCAGATAACTCCATTTTTCTATCTAAACATCTTCTCTACGTGCCCAAGAGCATGTTTAGCTAATAATACTGCGCCGATTCTCGAAAAACTACCATCGAGTTTCAATTCTGCTTAAAATACCCATTTTGGGGAAAAGTTCCGTCCTTTGGGCTGAAAACTATCGCCTTAGCTTAGTGCTAGTAGGATTAGTTGTCATAAACTTCGTTGGTGACGTCCCCATCCAATTTGCTTTTCGAAATTTTAGTTTTGAAATTCTGAGCTAAAAATAATGACCAAAATACCCCTGCGACAGTTTTCGATCCGATAATTTTTCCGAGTTTAGAATACCCTTAGCTACGACTAATGATAACCTAGGAACCAAGTTTGATCGAAGAAAAATCGACCCACCTTACCAATAGTGGCCGAGACTACCCTAGGAGATGGAAGAAAATTCTTTTTCAAAAACTTGTCCTTTCGCGCTAGATTATCGTACCTCGGAGTATATGCTACTTCGTGTAACCTTAGTGGGTATTGATTACTGAGTTTCTGATAGTTTTTGATGGAATTCTGTGGTTTTACTCTAAAGGTTCTTTTGAAGAATTTCCTGAAGATCAAGGAGCTCATTGTGAAGGAACTTTCGAGGAGAACCCTGGAGAATCTACAGGTGAGGGCTACTCACTGAATCTTTAGTTAATGCTTAGGTGTCGATGCTTTCGACTTGATTTACTGTTTATGCACTTGTTTGTGTTTGACTGGAAAAATGTTTTCTGAGGCTTCGGCTGACAATGTAGATGATTCATCTACTGACTGTTTTTGAGATTGAATTACATGGTACGTGCTAAGTGGGTAATGTAGGATGTGTGATGTATGCTTTATATGCTAAGTGCTACGTGGTTATTCTAGGATGTGTTGATATATGTGACATGTTTGTTGACTGTGCTGATTTAACTATGCCATTTCACATATATCTGTGGTACTGAGGAGTGAGAATAACGGGCAGGTCATGCCGATTTTATTTTGAGATTTTGGAGAAAGTTTGATAGGACGAACAAAGATTCGGGCCTTGTTATGGTTGTAGTGGATCGAGACATTCTCGGGGAGTTAATTGGGATTATGGGATGTTGAAAACTCATAAGATTTGCAATAAGACTAAATGGAAATTATTTTATAAGGAAAATTCATAAGACATTAAACAACCTCTAAATCTTCAAATAATGATAACAAACTCGAAAGGAAGCTTAGGATTCAAATCTTAGTTTTGGAAAATGAGAAGTGTCGTCGGATCCAAGTGTTGATAAATTGATAAGTTTTGAGTATGGTGGTACTTTTGTGCTCTGGGAGCAGTTGTGTGTTAGGCTATCTAAGAGATAAGCCGGGAAACAGGTAGTTTCCGAGTATATTGATACTCTTGCTCGTTGAGCAGTTTTGACCATCGGATGGAGATGAATCGGATGATTTGGAGATCATCATGAGTTATTGTGTTTCTTGTAAAGAAGTGTCTTTTGTCGCAGAATCGACTTTACCTTAGGGTAAGCTTTTAGAGACATTAATTTAGCTAGAACACGTGGCGACGTGTCGAGTGAGGTCGGAGATGTTGTTTGGCTAATCATTTCGCATTCATGCACCATTAATGAGGTATTAACACGAGACGGACTTCGGACCTCGGTGGATTCCAAAATGGTCATAAGACACGGATTTCCGCGTAAGAGCGCTATTAGGCGACTCTTAGTAGCAGACCGAAATGGCAGGCCTTCGGGTTTTATGCTGATCTAGCTACCTTTGTGTGGTGTAAGAGGCACGCGGGCCGAAATGGTCCCACCTTGGCTGGTGCTAGGGCTGATCCGTTGATGTCCATCCTTTCCGGAATGCATTTGGTTAACTGGGTTAACCGTCATCTGCATTTCATGCAACATGCATACTGACTTAGTTACTGAGTGTGATTGATAATTGTTAATCCTATTTGATGCATGCTATTTGTTATTACTGTCGTTTATAGTCATTGTGGAATGTGCAACCCTAGGATGCTATCAAAAGCTATAAGCCTAAGTGGCTAATCTCTTATCTGTATCTATTTGTGATATTATTTACATAATTCTTTGGAGTTGACCCTCGCGTCTTCTGTGTGTGTTTTGGCGGACTACGCCCTTTGTCAGATGTCCATGGCGGACTGGTTCGCGATGGTTCACCCTTCGAGGGAAACTAGGTTGGAGAGGCTTGAACAGGAGGACTACGGTTCATGGGTGGTCGACCCCGCTGACCACCGAGCGACTTACTCGAGTTAGGATTAGTGTAGGAGTAGAGTCTTAGCTCTGACCGTCATTGTTTTCTTTGGGGACAGGGTAGTTTCCCGCCTATAGCTTTTTGTGTGGTTCTCTACGGGGATCACAGAGAGTTGGTTGGACTAGGAGGTCTTGTTTCAGGCCGATTGGGCTAACTTATTCTCAATTTTGAAGGTTTGTGTTGCGGACACTTCACCTTTACTTTGGTCTGTACATATTGCCTACGGGCGTTACCTTTCTACTACTTTCCGTCACTGGTGGTTACTCGTGACAAGGTTCGGTACTACAGCGGGGGCTGTAATTATTATTGTATATTAGTTCGAATATCCTTTGTTGTAGAGTTTCTATTTCTTGCAGTCTTTGATGGTATTATCAACAAAAAAATATATATTCACGTTTTTCCGCATTAAGTTTCTTTTGGTTACTAAAGTGACGCCACCGAAATCGGGGTGTTACAGCCGCAAAGTATGCGGCGTCGAAGCCTGGAGGATCGTCAGGGCCGACCAAACCCTCAGGGGTAATCTTCTTGAAGGCTCCCATTCCGCTGAGATTTATTCCCTCATAAAGGTACTGGACCTGGGCTTTGGCGAGGAAGAAACCGTGGTCGCGCCCGTCTACAACCTCGGCAGCAACTTCGACCTCCAGCCTCGCTCGAAGGGTTTTGGCTTCGGAGACCGCCCGGGTTTCCATTTTCGCAACAGCTTTGATTCTTGTCGCGAGTTGATTCTTCACTTCGGCGAGAGTCTCATTCGACAGCGCCAACTCGTTGCGCAGGGCCGCTATCTCATCATCTTTGGCGATCAGGCGGCCCTACTCACGGCGATCACCTCGGTCTTCGCCTCCAAATCCTTCTGCAAATCGTCCCGCTCGTCCTTTAAGTCCTTCATTCTCTCTTCACAGGCGGATAAGTCGGCCTCACGACCGTTCATCTCGATTCCCAAGTTGGTCAGCTTAGTTATTTGGGCCGCCACCTGAGTCAACAACCTGTCATGCTCTTCGTACGCCTCGAGTGTGTCGAGACGATAACTTTCATCCTTCTGGCGTAGCTCTTCAACTTCAGTCGCAGAGGCTGAATCCTAGGATAACTAGGCAAAGAGACACCCCGCGCGCAGGGCTTGAGATGGCTTCTTCTGCCACGCCATCAAGGTCGGAATTCTCAGCTCCTCTCATGTTATCAAAGAAGGGATCAGACAACATGAAGTTGACGGGAGTAGGTTGCTGGTTTGGAGGAGAGTTTTCTTCCTCGACAGCGTTCGGATGACTGCCAGCAAGAGAATAGGGGCGAAGAGAGGGCGAGACAGCAGAAGCTTGATCCTTGTCGTTACAAGCCGTTTCATGGGTTGGGGAAGCCCTGGGTGTAACACCCCGATTTCCGGGTGCCACTTTAGTAACCAAAAATAAACTCTACGCGGAAAACAGGTAATTTTTTTTTCGTTTGATTCCTTTTAAATAAAGCAATAGAAAATGAAGACATAACCCAACCACTAAACTAACCAATATACATCAAATATAAATATGTACAGCCTCAGCTGCACTTCCACGTCACGCGCACTCGCAGTGACTCCAAAGTAGTGTGCCCGTAGGCAAATATTTACAGATCCAGAAGTGTGAGTAAGAAAATCATAAGTACAACCCACCAAGAGAAAGTCGGCCTCAAAATGGCCTAAGCAAAGACCCCTATGGTCCGACTGACTCACTGTGATCCCTCAGTAAGAGAACCACACAAAAAGTCATGCGTCGGGAACCTACCCTGTCCCAAAAGCAAAACGAATCAGAGCTCTACACAAAACATGACGCCTGCCTAAACCTAACCTCCCAATACCAAGCCCACAGCGATCTGAAGTCGGCAAGTTGAAGCTCAGCTTCATGCGTCGTAGAACTCCTTTCGTCAGACGTCCACGCTCGTCAGTCCGGTCCTCCATGACCCTTCCCCGGTACGTCGCTCGATGACCCACAAGATCGATCACCCAAGCGGTGGGGGCAGCCCGATCCACAAGCTCATACCTGATCCCCCCCGAGGGAGAGACCATCGAAAACCAGTCGGCCATCGGCATCTGGCAGCAGGCCGACCGCCCAAACACAAACATGCAACCAAAGCCAAGGCGCTAGGGTCAACTCACGGAAATAAGTAGATATACACTCAACATGTGATATGGGGTATAGATATATATGTTGATATATATATATATATATATATATAAACAATCCTAGCATGTTATTGGCTCTAACAATGCTTCAATAAATCAAACAGCACACAATTCCAGTCAGAGTGAATGTATGCGTGAAATGCAATCAATATGATCCGGATTGTGACGCGTTCCCGTTCGCCACAAGTGAAGCATTCCCGTTCTTCACTATGGATGAACCATTCCCGTTATTCATCCTTGGTGAACCATTCCCGTTATTCACCGTATGATGAACCATTCCCGTTATTCATCATTAATGCAGTGGTGAACCATTCCCGTTATTCACCATGAGATGCACAGGTGAACCATTCCCGTTATTCACCCGATTGATGCAATATGGTTAGCCAAACATCGAATCGTCCTCACCACATAAGTGTTTAGCTCAAACCCAAACTCAAAACGAACGCAAGAGTTAGTGTCGGTCAATACAACACAACTCGGAGTTAGTGTCGGTCAATACAACACAACTCCGATAACAAAACCCAAAATCAAAGCCAGAGTCAGTGTCGGTCAATACAACACGACTCGGAGTTAGTGTCGGTCAATACAACACAACCCCAACACCCAAAACCCAGAGTTAGTGTCGGTCAATACAACACAACTCAAACAACAAAACCCAAGAGTTAGTGTCGGTCAATACAACACAACTCGAATAACAAAACCCAAAGTCAAAACCCAGATTTAGTGTCGGTCAATACAACACAACTCGAATAACAAGAGTACTAGAGTACTTGGTGACTTTCAATCATCACCGTAGCTCACCTCAGTGGCTTTCCCCAATTCCAAAACCCACAACAAAAGTCGACTTTTCCCCGTCTTTCGCAATTATTTTCCCTTTAGGTTCTCCTATGATTATTCGTTTAGTAAAAACGTTTCGAATTGGATTAGTCAAGTTATGAGTTTATTTCTCAAAGTCTAGGTTTCCCAAAGTCTCTATTTTTCGAAAGTCTAATCATTCTAAGTTTCTAAAGACCAACCACCCAAAAGAAATTTCCCGGGGAAAGTCTAAGAATACGAACAAATGGCTAAATCTCAAAACTCAAGTTTGAACTTGCCTAGGGTTGTACATCCAACCCGAAATATCAAAGATCACCAGATCAATGAATCCCCACTCCGAAGTCGTGTAAAAAACGCACAATCCAACAATCATCTCAACATCATCAGTTACAGAAACATCATAACATCAGTTCATCAACATAATCAACATCAAGTAAAGCATAAGTCGAATTCATCGACGCCTATCATGCAGTCATAGCTAATAGTAAGTTGCCCTAACCTCGAGCTGATCCAGTCTCGTGATCAAAGGTTCCTTCACTCAAATGCTCTGAAGCTTCCAAAGTTCCTTCAACTGAACCTCAGAGAAAACAAAGCAGAATCCAAACAAAATCGATTAGTTCAATCACAATACAACTCACAAACGCTAGACAAAGCATTAAAGCTTCAGAATACGACAATCGGGTACATAAAGACAAGTTTTCGAAAACGAAAACTCCCCCCCCCTCACTACATAGCTCACGGCCATAAGGGAAAAAGGGCTCCGGCTCTTTTTCTTCGATCAAATCTGTTTACAAGGTAGTTTTAGGGTAAAACTAAGGCAAAGAAACTGTCGGAACAATTTTCGGACAATCGGATCAAAATACGGCCGTTCAGGGGCGTTTTGGTCCAAAATAAAAGCTCAAAACCTCAAAGTTATCAGTTCGGAAAACAAATTTGACAGCAATGATCCTAACGACATCTGTGACAACTAATCCTAAAGGCACGAAGTCAGATTACAGCTTTTCGACAATAAAGTTTCGAAATGTGCGACAAAAAGGGTTTTGAATCAGTTTTTCAGATCTTGGACAACTCGATCACAATCGGCGAATACTGACGGAGGTTTTAGGCTCTTGGGCACATAGGGAAGATAACCCAAGCGAGAAATCAGGAAAAACGGACAGTTTTACAAAAAGCTCAAAACTTCGAGCACAGAAACGACTACAGAAACGCAGTAGAAACAGTAATCAGAGGTAAGAATCAAGCTAGTTACCTCAGTACCTTGAAGCAGGAACGAACTGCGCGAAGATCGGTCGAGTTTCGGCGAAAAATTCTTCTCCCTCTCCCCCCCTTGAAACTCGCGGCCTTGATGGAGCAAATGAGGAGATATTTTGCTTTTTCGACTATTTATAGGCAAGTGAAATCGCGGGAAAATGAAAATTTCGCGATTCCGATTTTTGCAGCACGTTCACCGATGAATTCTAAGAGAGATTCTGGCGTCAGAATTCCAGAACTCAAAACATATCTTTGACATTTGGGAAAAACGATATCTAAAATCCCAAAAGCGGTGTAAGTTAATCTGTCCCGAAAAACTACTTTTTGCTGTGATGGTCAGACGACAAAACTTCCTTCTGAAGAAAGATTGGAAACGTCGAAACAAATCTGCCATCGCGGACGGAAACTTCGTTAGAAGTCCCGAATAGAAAAAGTCTTCATCCAGTGCTTGAATTTAGGGTTTCGAAGCAAAGAAATTAGCATCGTCGGACTTCCGAAAAGTGAATACTATCGTGCGTACATTCCAGGGTTCCGAAATGTAACGCTGGTCGAAGGAAAAATAAAGAGAATCTTTAAATTTTCCAAGGATTCGAAATCTCACTTAAAACGTTGCTCTAAAAGCGAAATTAACCTATTCTGAACACGCTCGCCATAAGGCAGGTGTGCAGACGACTCGCACTAATTCCTACAGCGACTACGCAACATTCCTCAAGCAATTCCTGAACTTTCTTCTTCATTAATCTTTCTCAAATAGCAAACTCCTGTCACGCTTACACTGATTCTACGCGTGAGTCGGAAATTAACTTGTTCTGCAAATCCAGGTCTTACACTGGGAGAGCTTACCTCAGCTTATTGGGATGCATGGTCAGAAGGGGATACTGTTTGAGTAGGATCAGGAGCGGCGTTCTCGGAGACGCCTTGGCCAATGGGAGTCTCCTTAAGAAGGGGCAAAGTTTCCGCCTCACCGCCCTTGGGGTCCGGTTCGTCCTCTTCCGCCACATCCTGGCGAGGAACAGATGACTTGTCGATTTTGACCCCCTTGGTTCTCTTTTTTCTCTTCTTCAGCAGAGGGGGGGCAGCTATAGTTTCTCCGTCTGTCCCAAGATCAGCTTAGGATTTGTGGGAATCTTCCGCTAAAGAGGGAAGAGTGGTGTTGATGGTAGAACCCGGCGCCGGCTCGTCAGTCTCCGGAGGAATGACAGCATCAGGCGTGGGTTCGCTAGACCCAGGAACTGCAGTGTGTGGCGTAGCCCCGCCGGCCTCAGGAGAGGGCGGCGTAGGCTCAACCGATGCAGATCCGCGTACCCGTTTCTTAGGGAGGGGGCGGTGGTCTCGGTGTCGGCATCCGCAGTAGTGCGTTTCCTCTTACTTCCGTTAGTGTTAAAGACGGGAGGAAATTCGAAGGTTTCGGTGGCCAGGACACGCTCCAGTTCGGTTTTGGTAAAATTCATTCCTCCAAGGAATGAACCAAGGGTGTTCTTGCGAGCGGCCTCGAGCAATTGGGAGCACTCAAGGACCGGAAGCCCAGCGAGAAAGTTAAGGATTATTTTATCTCCATCACTCAGCGACGCATCTGACGGCGGTGGAACATCGCGAGGGCTCTTGGTCCAGTTTCTTAGCTTCTTTCTTCTATGTTCAGCCCTTATATACTCCAAGGCATATGGTGTAGCCGTTGCTAGGGTTTTTGTCTGTTAGAGTGGCAATCTTGTAATATCAGACTGCTAGGCTGAACGAGGTAGGTGGCGGACAGGCTATGACAGTACGATGTGTACTATGACAGTGACCTGTCCTTTCACCAGCTAACTTAAGATCTGGAGTGCTTCAGATGGACGTTGGTGAAGCTTCTGATCAGAGTCAGACGGAAGATTGGATCCTCTGACCTTGCAACTTCTCCTTATGGGCATGTTCCTCAGAACTTCTGAATGCCAGAGCTAGAATAGCTTGGGTCTTTAGAGCCAACTTCTTGCAGGTCTTCAGAACTTGAGTCTTCTACTTCAGGACCGTTCCTTCTGAAACATCTGGTCTTCAGAACTTCTGACTCCGGTTCTTCAGTACCTCTTGAGAGCTTCTATCTTCAGAACTTCTGAAGGATTTGCCACTATTCTGAACGAACATGGTGAGCTTTAGAACTCTCTTTTGGTTACCCTTGGGTCTTCATCTTCTGATGGAATCGGCTTGGCTAGAATTAGAACCTGTTTGTCACAACTATAAAGGACAAACGTTAGAGTACCATAATTGTTCATACTCAAAAACCTTAACTGTAATCATCAAAATATAGAGATGCAACTACTGATCAAATCTTGATCTTACAATCTCACCCTTTTTGATGATGACAAAACAAGTATTTTGATGAACAATTCTTAGTCAATAAACTGAATACACAAGAGAGAGGAGATCAGAGATTAAACTTATCCTTGTGTAACGGTTTATGTTGCTCCTTCTGAATCTAGGATTGCACCTGATTCTGAGCTGGGGACTCCCCCTGACTCCCTCTGAATCTATGACTTGATGAGATGATGATGAGTCTAGATTCGGAGTCTTGTGAGGTGATCAGAAGATACGCAAAGAAGAGTGTATACTCATCAGAACTTGATGGTTCAGAACTTGCGTAGATCACTTGGAAACAAAGAGTATTGTCCAGATGGATTGTGATAGGGCGTCAGAGGCTTTGAACAAAATGTATTCCTTGTTTAGGACGCTTGGCAATATCTATGTGTTATAAGTATTTGATACTTATTCTCCTCAACTGGTTTATTAAAAGTTTATCAAAACCATTTTATGTACTCCCCCTTTTTGTCATAAGCAAAAAGAGTGAAAAACAAAAACACTAACAACAAAGAATTAACTCAGATAAAGCGCAATAAATAAGTTGTAGCAAAAACACATAAGGAAATAAAACATAGTCAAACGTAGAATAAGTTCACAGACAGATAAGATGAATAAATATGCATGAAGGATAGTTGAGAGGGGTTCAGAGCTTTGATGAAGATTGTAGATTCTCGATCAGATACTTCATCATATCCTCCATTCTGCTTGAAGATTCCCGAATCTACCGACTTTGTTCATTCTGAATGATGCCTTGATGCTCAACCATCTGAAACAGCCTCTGCTGATCATCTTGTATCCTATCAATTTTGGCAGCCAGGAGAGTAACTTCCGGATGTGGAGCTGGTTCTGGAGCTTGAACAGGAATAGGAACTTCTGCAGATGCTTGAACTTCTGCCTCTGATTGAACTTCAGCAGCAACTTGAATAGGCACTTCCATCCGAACTTCATCAACCTCTGCAGCCTCATGAATGATGATCTCTTCAGCACTGTCCTCTACAACTTCTGCTGGAATCATCTCAGCATCTTCTGAGGTACGTTCAAAGACAACATATGTTCTTGCCGCCATTGCTCTTCTCATAGGTTCATAAACCCTGTGTAACACCCTCTGCCTCTGCTCATAGGCTCTTTCAGAGGCATCATGAACTCTCAGACGCTTCTCTCTGCTGAGCTGCTTCTCAAGCTCATAAGCCCTTCTTTCTGACCATCTTCCGAAGGCAGACCACATACCATCAACCAAAGATGCATCAAATTGATTATCAGTTACCTGATATAGCCATTGCAGTCTTCTGGTTGCTTCATCAGAGAACTCCTGAATGAGTTGAATAAGACTTTGTGGTCTGAAAAAGGGTGCCAAATCCATGATGGGTTGAGGAGTGTTGGTTGCGTTAGAGCTTGATGTATTAGAACTCTCAGTTCTATTTTGTCCTGAAGGTGCTGATTCATCCACATGAACCTTCTCCTGTCCCGAATGATCTGATTCATCCATATACTCAATCTCAGGAATGGTCTCTTGTCTTTGCCTGGATGTAGCTGTCTTCTCAGGCGAGGTGAAGCTCAGATCTCTTGAGTTCACCGTGGAGTAGTGAGACAAGGACACATAAGAAGACTCAGCAACAACATCTGTGAACAGATTTTCAAAATAAGAGGCTACCTGCTGGATAGGTTGCACATTGAAAGGAGGTTCTAGAATCTGAACATCCTCATCTCCTTTGTCTTCCACAGTAGGAATCTCACCAGATTCAGTTACCAGAAAGGTTCTTGAGGTGGATGGAGGCTTGGGTGTGAATTGTTGAACCAAGTCCTTCAAGGTGGCCTCACTCTGAGCGATACCCTTAATAAATGAATTGATGAGAGGTACTGACTCAGTTGTGGTGGATGTGGAAGAGGTTTGGATTGGGATGGATGGAATGGAAGTGATATCCGTTTGGATGTTTGAGTGGGGAGCTTGTGTTTCGGCTTGAGATATGGTTTGTGTGTGAGGTTCTGTTTGAGGTGGAACTGTTTAGATTGAGATTGGTAGGGAGGTAGATATAGGTACATGTTGTTCAGGAATAGTTACTAAAGCAGAATCTAAATTAATGCTTTCAGTAATTGCCTTACTTGGACCTCTGAGGGTGGCAGATCTGGTGAGTCTGGCAGTCCTTGCAGGATCAGAAGCTATCTTTGATCTCATTTCCCTTTGTACCTCATGAGCACTCTCAGATGCTTGCTTAGGTTCTGGCTCCTTCTTCTGAAGTGGACCCTTCAGAGGCAATTTCTTTCTCTTGGCTATGAGCACTTCATCAGAATCAGTGGATTCTTTTGATTCAGCTTCTGGAGATTCCCTTATGTCTCGGAGCACATACCCAATAATTTCACTATCATCCGGCTCAATTTCCTCCTCAACTTGAATTACCTGAACTTTTTGCCTCTTGGTCAGGGGAGTATCATCATCTTCAGTTTCCTCACCAGAAGATTCTTCCATGACAGCTTTCCTCTTGACACTCCTTCTGGGTGAACCTTCTTCAGAGTTAGAGTCAACAGCTCCTCCTCTGTTGGTGTCATCTTCTTCCTCTTGAGTTCCAATAATGGAAGCTAAAGAGCTCTCAGAGCTATCAGACTTAGATTTCTGAGATGACTGCACTTGAGTTCTTTTAGGAGAGGGTTCTGGAATTGGTTCCCTGATGACCACAGATTTTGATGCAGCTTTCATCTTCTTGGTTTCCTCTATCAGAATCCCTTTGCCCATGGGATCTGAAGGCTTGCTACTTGTTGCTCTCTTAGACTTCCTTGTTAATACCTCAGGAGGACTGTCAGGAAGTCCTTTGATGAATTCCTCGAGAGTGATTGGATCTCCTTGACTTCTGAGCATTCTCACATATTCCAGAATACTGGCTGGATTATCCTTTTTAGACCAGAGAGGAAAGTCATCAACAGGGTAGTTCTTCTGACGAACCTCTTCAGATGATTCTTCTTCAGGTTCAACTTGAACTTTGTCAATGATCTGCATTCTCTTCAACTTAGTCCCATTAAGAGCATCTCCAATGGACATAGCCAGATCATCATGAAGGCCTATGTCAGATAGAGTCTTGACCAGTTTGTTCTGAGTGAATATATCCGAAAGCAACCTGCCATAAGGAATGTAGGAGATAGACCTCTTGGTCTCAATTGCAGTAGTCCTTGACTTCTCAACACACTCTTTCAGATAGTTGAAGAGCAGAAATGGAACACACAGGCTCACCCTTAGAGATATAGTACATGATTACCTTTTGAGTTGCATTGAGGTAATCAGTTCCTCCTGTTCTGGGGTGAATGCAGTATATGAAAATCTTCTGCCAGATCTTCATTGTTGGCTTCAATTCCTTTATGGCATACTTTGTCTTCTCTAAAGACCAGTTATCATAAATAGCACGATTAACTAAGTTCCTCATGCCAGGAACATTAGCATCCACATTCTTGATTCTCTTGCCCTGTTGGAACTCCATTCCCAAAAATTTTGCAATGGATTCCTCGGAGATAACAATCTTTCTATCCAATACATGAGAAACGACGTAGTAGTCGTTGCATACAGCATTCTTCCAGAATTCCACAACTAATATGTAATAGATAGGGCCACAAAGCCGATTGAAATAGCCAAACCAACCTTGCAAATCGACTTGATCCCTGATGTCAAATCCGTGTTTAGCCAGGTTGTCGAAGTCCACTCTTGACTCGTTGCATACAACCAGTTTTTCAATCTTCTTGATGCAGTTGACCGCATTGGCCGCGTTCAGGATTTGCTGAGCTTCTTCGAATCTTTGCCTCTCTTGCTCTTCGACAGTCAGTTTGGAAGAAGCAGTAACAGTCGCCTTTGATTTCCTTGATTTGCCCATGATTCTCAGGAATGCGAGGTTTAGGGTTCAGAGGGAAGGTAAATTTTGGAGGGAGACGAGTGAATGAAATGCAATGCACACAATAGGTTTGAAAAACATTTTAAGTATGTGTGTGGATTAGATCGTGTGTGAGATCGTGCGTATAGTGGGTTTAATGATAACCGTTGAGATTTTAAAAAGCATGAAGCAAAAAGCAAGATCAACGGTTTGTAAAATACTTAGTCAGAAAATAGCACAGTGGAGGAGAGTAGGTATCATCATTATAGCAGATACACCACGCCACACAAGGAACTATGTCACAAAAGAAGTGACACGTGTATTGTTGTCTACCACAGAAGTTGAATCGGTGGGTTAAGTACTTTCTGATCGAGTACCTTTTGAATAGGTAGCATCTGATGACTTCAGAAGCACCATGGTCAGAGGTTCTGAAAATTCCTTACTCTGGACAAAAGTCCATGTTCAGATTTTCAAGAATAAATAAAACCGATCTTCTGCCAAGGGCTTAGTGAAGATATCTGCCCATTGATGGTCAGTATCAACATACTCTAATGATAGAGTGCCCTTCTGAACATGATCTCGAATATAATGATACTTTACCTCTATGTGCTTTGCTCTTGAGTGTAGAATGGGATTTTTGTTGAGGGAGATAGCAGCTGTGTTGTCACAGAAGATTGAAATCTTCGTCAGAAACAAACCATAGTCCTCCAGATGATTCTTCATCCATATGGTTTGTGTGCAGCAAGTGGCAGCTGAGACATATTCTGCTTCTGCAGTTGATAAAGCAATTGTGTTCTGTCTCTTGCTTGACCAAGTGACAAGATTTGCTCCAAGGAAATGGCAACTTCCTGAGGTGCTTTTCCTTTCCACTCTGTCTCCAGCAAAGTCAGCATCACAAAAACCTGAAAGTGTATACTCTGATATTTTTCTATACATCAAGCCAAGGTTAGTGGTTCCCTTCAGATATTTGAGGATCCTCTTAACAGCTGTTAAGTGAGTCTCTCTAGGATATGATTGAAATGTAGCACAGAGATGCACACTAAACAATATATCAGGTCTGGAAGCTGTTAAATAAAGAAGAGAGCCTATCATTCCACGATAGAGCTTCTGAAAAACCTTAGAGGAAACTTCCTATTTCTAGAGAAGGCATGTTGGATGCATTGGAGTCTTTGAGATGTTGCAGTCACTCATGTTGAACTTCTTCAGAAGTTCCAAGGTGTACTTCTTCTGATGGATATAAGTGACTCCTGGTCGTTGATCAATTTGAATTCCCAGGGAGTACTTGAGCTCTCCAATCATGCTCATCTCAAATTCAGCCTGCATCATCTTAGAGAATTCCTTACAAAGAGAGGGATTAGCAGAACCAAATATAATTTCATCAACATAAATCTGAACTATAAGAATATCATCCTTATAGGTTCTGCAGAAAAGAGTGTTGTCACCTTTACCCCTTACAAACTCATTCTTCAGAAGAAAGGAGCTAAGCCTTTCATACCAAGCTCTGGGAGCTTGTTTCAGTCCATAGAGCGACTTCTTGAGCTTGTAGACATGCTCTGGATGCTTGTCATCTTCAAAGCCAGGAGGTTGCTTGACATACACTTCCTCTGAAATGTAGCCATTGAGGAAGGAACTCTTGACATCCATCTGATGAAGAGTTATGTTGTGATTCACTGAGAATGAGATCAGTAGCCTTATAGCTTCAAGCCTTGCCACATGAGCAAAGGTCTCAGTGTAATCAATCCCCTCTTGTTGACTGTAGCCTTGAGCTACCAGTCTTGCCTTGTTTCTCGTGACTTCTCCTTTTTCATTCAGCTTGTTTCTGAATACCCACTTGGTTACTATGACATGGAAACCTTAGGGTTTAGGCATTAAAGACCAGACATCATTCTTTGTGAACTGATCTAGCTCTTCTTGCATTGCCAGAATCCAGCCTTTATCTTCAAGAGCTTCATCAACTGATTTGGGCTCAATGAGAGATACAAGTCCCTTCAGACTCAGAAGAGTCTCTTCTGAAGATTTGAGCATGGACCTCGTTCTGACAGGAGCATCTTTGTTGCCAAGAATCAGTTCTTCTGGATGAGAGGCAGCTATTCTCTTCTTCTTCTGAAGTTGATCAGAAGTTGTTGGAGCATCTTCTGATGCTTCTGCCTCTGGAGCAGCATCCTTTGGGCTGTCCTTTGGTTGATTTGCTTTCGATGGATTAATGCTGAGATCTGCAAATCTTTCAAACAGCTTTGAGTTTTCTGAGCCAAGCTTGTCATCAAATCTAATTTGGATAGATTCCTCAACAGTTTGAGGGACAATATTATAAATTCTAAAACCTTTAGATCTTTCAGAATAACTAAGAAAATAGCATTTTAAAGCTTTAGAATCGAATTTACCCAATTGCTCCTTTGTGTTGAGCATATAGCAAGTACTCCCAAAGGGATGGAAGTAAGAGATATCAGGTTGTCTTCCTTTGCACAACTCATAAGGAGTCTTCTCCAAAATTGGTCTGATGGAGATTCTGTTCTGGATATAGCATGCAGTGTTGACTGCTTCTGCCCAGAAGTGTTTGGCCATACTTGATTCTTGCATCATGGTTCGAGCCATCTCCTGAAGAGTTCTGTTCTTTCTTTCAACAACTCCATTTTGTTGAGGAGTGCGAGGACAGGAGAAGTTGTGAGAGATCCCTTGAGAGTTGAACAATTCTTCAAAGGCTTTGTTCTCAAATTCTCCACCATGATCACTTCTGACAGTAATCACTGAAGTTTAGAACTCCTTCTGAACTTGGGTAATGAAGTTTGTGAACACAGTGTGTGTTTCATCCTTGTGCCTTAAGAACTTTACCCATGTCCACCTGTTGTAGTCATCCACAATGACTAACCCATACTTCTTTCCTCCAATGGATTCAGTTTTCACGTGTCCAACGAGATCATTGTGAAGTAGCTCAAGGGGTCTTGTTGTAGATACCACATTCTTTGCTTTGAAAGGCTTCTTGGTGAATTTTCCCTTCTGACAGGCTTCACACAGAGCCTCTGATGAAAACTTCAGACAAGGCAATCCTCTGACGAGGTTTAGCTTGCTTAGTTGGGAGATCTTCCTGAGGCTTGCATGCCCTAGGCGTCTGTGTCAAACCCATTGCTCATCATTAATGGACATGAGACACTTGACCTTCTAAGATAGCAGTTCAGAGGATTTGATTTTGTAGATGTCATTTCTCCTCTTTCCAGAAAACAGAACAGATCCATCTGTTTGACTGACAGCTCTACAGCAGGTTTGATTGAAAATCACATCATAACCTTTGTCAGCTATTTGGCTTATGGAGAGCAAGTTATGCAATAATCCTTCCACCAGAAGTACATCATTAATAACTGGAGTTTTTCCATCTCCTATGGAACCTTTTCCAATGATCTTTCCCTTCTGGTTTCCTCCAAAGCCAACGTCTCCTCCTGACTTAAGTGGCATTAGTTTTTGGAATATAGACCTTATGCACGTCATGTGTCGCGAGCATCCACTGTCCAGGTACCATGACAGGTGTCTTAACTGAGCTGCATAAGATATCTGCAACAGGAATAATTTTTGTCTTAGGTACCCATATCTTGGGTCCTTTCTTGTTAGTTTTCCCAGAAGTTCTCAGAACTTTGGGTGCAACAGGAGGATAATACAAGGGAACTTGATTATAATATTTAGACATGTCAAGTTTAAATTTTCCCTTTGGTTTTACCACCTTGGGTGTAACCTTCTCTGGAATGACAGTACCAGCGGGAACAAAATGCTTATGCTAAGGTTCGCGTTTGGGCTCAGATGGCTCACCTCTCATAGGTTGGGAGTAGCCAAGACCACTGTTCCCATTTCTGCTTTTGCCATAGATCATTGAGGCCATAACACTTCTGTCTATGCCTTTGGCTAGGAACCTTTGAAACGCTTTCTCATATAAAGTTTCATGCTTAACATCAGATGATGCAAGTTGATCTTCTAGCATGGCATTTTTAGCACGAAGAACAGAGTTGTCATTTTTAAGAGAAGAGTTCTCTTCAATGAGTCCAGAGACTGACTTCTCATGAACTTCTGATGTACTAGTTTTAACAGCATATTTTCTTTTAAGCTCTTTATGTTTATTTAAAAGCACATCATGTTTCTTCATTATTTCAGATAATGCAGTTCTTAGTTCAGATGAAGAAAATTTAGAGAATACCTCATCGTCATTCTCAGAGTTTGAGCCATCTTCTGAAGCTATCATATCATCCTATGCTTCAGCATCTCTGCTAGTGGTAGCCATCAGAGCTTCCACAGCTTCATCTTCTTCTGACTCAGCTTCATTAGAGTCAGCCGCATCAAAGGTCACAAGATCTTTCTTCTTGAAGACGTTTCTTGGTCTCTTGTCCTTCTTTAGCTTGGGACAGTCACTCTTGCAGTGCCCAGATTCCTTGCACTCGAAGCAGGTGACTTCCTTCCCAGAGGGCTTCTTCTGACCAGATGAAGATTCAAATCTTCCTTTACTTTTCCTCGGTCCTTTGCCCTTGCTTTGTCTGTTCTTCCAGAGCTTGCTCAATCTCTTTGTGAGAAGAGATAGCTTTTCATCACCAGAAGCATCTGATGATTCTTCAGAGGAATCTGAAGGTGTGAAAAACGACTAGAAGGGGGGGTTGAATAGCGTTTTCAATATAAAAACTTTCCCCTTAAGATTTAAAGTAAATCTTTTCGGTTTCTCTAAGATAGATGGTGCAGCGGATAAAGATAGAGAGAAGAGAGAAGCACACAAGTATTTTATCCTGGTTCACTTGATAAATCCCTCAAGCTAATCCAGTCCACCCGTTAAGGTGATTTCTTCCTTCTTAGAATGAAGGCAATCCACTAATCAGATAATTGTTACAACTGCACTTGAAACATACAAGTGACTAACAATACACTGACTTAGCTCACACTAAGATTCACTCTCTTAGTCTTCTCTAGGATCCGATCAACCTTGATCTCCTAAAGGAATCACCACTAAGATTCACTCTCTTAGTCTTCTTAAGGATACTGACCTACCCGGTCCCTTAAGGAAAATCAAACAACTGTTTGAGGTTGGTGTTTACAAAGGTTTGCTTCTAGATAAGCTGAGTGTAAACTAAATAAGAACAGATGAAGAAAGTAGAGGCTTGAATCTTTTCTTGTATTGCAGCTCTTGGTTTTCCCTCTTAGCTTTCTTCTTTTCTTCAGCCTTTTATAGTCCAAGGTGCAAAGGATATTTCTGTTGAGAGAATATGACCGTTGGAGGGCATTTCTGGAACTTCCAGAACCTGCTGTGGCTGAACCTTGGTAGGTAGGCTTGTCAGAATAGTACACTGCTCTTGTACTTCTTGATAGAGACACTTTCCTTTAACCAATGACATCTGATCAGAGTTATGCTTCATGTTGGAACTTGTGAAGCTTGGTGATCAGAGTCAGAGGGATGCTTGGATCCTCTAACCTTCGTAACTTCTGCTTCTGGACCTTCAGAGCTTCTGGACCTTCAGAGCCTCTGGTCCCTTAGAGCTTCTGGTCTTCAGATCTTCTGATCCTCAGATCTTCTGATCTTCAGATCCTCTGATCCTCAGATCCTCTTATCTTCAGATCTTCTGATCTTCAGATCCTCTGATCCTCAGATCCTCTGATCTTCAGATCTTCTGATCTTCAGAACTTCTGACGAATATATCTTCTGGTGTCAGAATCAGAACCTGTTTGTCAAAACACTCAAGACAAACATTAGAGTATCATAGTTGTTCATCCACAACTAAATACTTGTTATCATCAAAACATAGAGTTGTACCACATGACCAAATCTTGATCTTACAATCTCCCCCTTTTTGATGATGACAAAACCATGTATTTTGATGAACAACTCTAAACAAATAAACTGAATACACTCAGAGTATAAGGTATCAGAGTTAAAACTTATCCTGATGTGTATAGTTTATCTTGCTCCTTCTGAATCCAAGACTCGTACTTGATTCTGAGCTAAGCTCCCCCTGAATCTAATACTTAATATCAACGTTAGTAATATCTAGATTCTGAGCTAAATAATATAGGAGTTGTCAAGATACTATAAGTTCTCCCCCTTTTTGTCATAAGCAAAAAGAATGAAGGTGGAAAAAAAAATAGTAAGAGCATAAGACGAAATACTCCCCCTCAGAAGGAATGCCAAGTGTCAAAGTCCAGAGGTTCTGGTGACATCTCCATTCTAAAAAAAAATTCCATCTTCAGATGCTTCAGAATGAAAAGCTATGAACCTACTCTTCTTCTGATGACGCAAGTCAGAAGTTGTAGTAGCATCTTCTGATGTTGTTGCTTCTGGTTTGACAAGTTCTGAGTCTTTGTTTCTTTCTGAAACAGTCATGCTCATCTCTGCAAGCTTTTTCAGCTAGCTTTGACTTGTCAGAGTCAAGCTTATCATTAATTCTAACATGAATAGCGTTCAGAATATCAACAGAGGGGTTCATATCAAAAACCAATGATTCCTTGACCAAATCTTACTCTACTGATGCCTCCAAGAACAACTTCACCTTCAGGTTCAAGTTTTGGATCTTGGGACATATGTCTTTCTCCCGTCATGTGTTGCTTGCATCCACTGTCCAGGTTCCATGGTTGGAGTTTCGATGGACCTATTGAAGATACCTGCAACATATATAATCTTATCCCTAGGTACCCACTTTCTGGGTCCTTTCTTGTTAGTTAGCCCAGAAGTTCTGACAACTTTGGATCTTTCAACAGGATAATATAAAGGAATTTGAGCATGATATTTTGACATAGAGAAAATTCCTTTCTTAAGAGATGATGGAGCAACTTCAGAAGGTTTAGAATAACCAATGCCATATATTCCATTTCTGCTTACGCCATAGATCATTGAAGCCATTAAGCTTCTGTCTACGCTTTTAGCCAGGAATCTTTGAAAAGACTTTTCATACTTAGATTCATTTCTACAATCAGAGGCATCACAAGCAACTATATCTTCTAACTTAGCAATCTGGTTCTTAAGCACAGAGTTAGAATTTACCAAAGCATGATTATCATTTTTCAAATCAGAAATAATTTTCTCATGTTCAGAAGGAGTCTTGGAAACAGCAGATAAGTTCTTTTTAAGCTTCTTATGCTTAGACAATAAGGAGTTATACTTATCCATAATATCAGACAATGCATGTTTCAGTTCAGAGGTAGAGAAAGAAGCGAATACCTCATTTTCATCGTCTGAGTTAGGATTTCCTTCTGATTCTGAGTCAGAGTCAATAGCTCCCTTTGACTCTGCTTCCTTGTCTTTGACAATAGCCATGAGTCCTTGGACTTCACCATCAGAGTCAACATCCTCTGACTCTGGTTCATCAAATGTCACCATCAGACTCTTCTTTGTCTTGAAGTGCTTCTTTGACTTTTTGTCCTTTGATGAGACTTTGAATTTGCTCTGCCTGTGCTTCCAGATGCAGTTGAGCTTTCTGGATATCAGAGTCAGCTCATCTTCATCAGAATCTTCAGAGGCTTCTTCAGATTCTTCTGCTTCTGCTTGGAGAGCCTTAGCCTTTTCAGATTTGGATTTCAAGGCTATAGACTTCTTCTTCTGATCCTGATGTTCAGCACGCTTTAGTTCATGACACTTCAGTATGCTTATAAGTTCTTCCAAACTCATCTGCTCAACATCTCTAGTTAGCTCCAAGGAAGTTATCAAAGGCATCCAGCTTTCAGGAAGACCTCTAAGGATCCTCATGACATGATCCGCAGTGGTGTAGCTATTGCTGAGGGGTCTTATTCGAGCAATAATCAACTGGAATCTGGAAAACATATCCTCAATGAATTCGTCAGGTTCCATTTGGAAGGATTCATATTTCTGGATCAAAGACAGTGCCTTTGATTCTTTCACTTTCTTGTTTCCTTCATGAGACATCTTCAAGGATTCAAAGATGCCCTTGGCGGAATCACGATCAGTAATTTTCTCATATTCTTCATATGAAATGGCACTTTGCAGAATAGCTCTTGATCGGTGATGATCTCTGAACTCCTTCTTTTGATCTTCACTCATCTTCTCCCTTGGGATCTTTACACCATGTTCATCGACAGGAGGGGTGTAGCCATCAACAACAAAATCCCAGAGATCAGGATCAAAGCCAAGAAAGAAGCTTTTGATTCTATCTTTCCAAAAATCAAATCTCTGACCATCAAAGATAGGTGGTCTTGCACTGTATTGATATTTGCTTGTAGTAGTGGTGGAATCCATGAGTTTTTCACACTGGCCCGGATCTACTGAACACTGTTAAGTGTGGTAATCAGAACTTGCGCTCTGATACCAATTGAAGGTGTGAAAAACGACTAGAAGGGGGGGTTGAATAGCGTTTTCAATATAAAAACTTTCCCCTTAAGATTTAAAGTAAATCTTTTCGGTTTCTCTAAGATAGATGGTGCAGCGGATAAAGATAGAGAGAAGAGAGAAGCACACAAGTATTTTATCCTGGTTCACTTGATAAATCCCTCAAGCTAATCCAGTCCACCCGTTAAGGTGATTTCTTCCTTCTTAGAATGAAGGCAATCCACTAATCAGATAATTGTTACAACTGCACTTGAAACATACAAGTGACTAACAATACACTGACTTAGCTCACACTAAGATTCACTCTCTTAGTCTTCTCTAGGATCCGATCAACCTTGATCTCCTAAAGGAATCACCACTAAGATTCACTCTCTTAGTCTTCTTAAGGATACTGACCTACCCGGTCCCTTAAGGAAAATCAAACAACTGTTTGAGGTTGGTGTTTACAAAGGTTTGCTTCTAGATAAGCTGAGTGTAAACTAAATAAGAACAGATGAAGAAAGTAGAGGCTTGAATCTTTTCTTGTATTGCAGCTCTTGGTTTTCCCTCTTAGCTTTCTTCTTTTCTTCAGCCTTTTATAGTCCAAGGTGCAAAGGATATTTCTGTTGAGAGAATATGACCGTTGGAGGGCATTTCTGGAACTTCCAGAACCTGCTGTGGCTGAACCTTGGTAGGTAGGCTTGTCAGAATAGTACACTGCTCTTGTACTTCTTGATAGAGACACTTTCCTTTAACCAATGACATCTGATCAGAGTTATGCTTCATGTTGGAACTTGTGAAGCTTGGTGATCAGAGTCAGAGGGATGCTTGGATCCTCTAACCTTCGTAACTTCTGCTTCTGGACCTTCAGAGCTTCTGGACCTTCAGAGCCTCTGGTCCCTTAGAGCTTCTGGTCTTCAGATCTTCTGATCCTCAGATCTTCTGATCTTCAGATCCTCTGATCCTCAGATCCTCTTATCTTCAGATCTTCTGATCTTCAGATCCTCTGATCCTCAGATCCTCTGATCTTCAGATCTTCTGATCTTCAGAACTTCTGACGAATATATCTTCTGGTGTCAGAATCAGAACCTGTTTGTCAAAACACTCAAGACAAACATTAGAGTATCATAGTTGTTCATCCACAACTAAATACTTGTTATCATCAAAACATAGAGTTGTACCACATGACCAAATCTTGATCTTACAATCTCCCCCTTTTTGATGATGACAAAACCATGTATTTTGATGAACAACTCTAAACAAATAAACTGAATACACTCAGAGTATAAGGTATCAGAGTTAAAACTTATCCTGATGTGTATAGTTTATCTTGCTCCTTCTGAATCCAAGACTCGTACTTGATTCTGAGCTAAGCTCCCCCTGAATCTAATACTTAATATCAACGTTAGTAATATCTAGATTCTGAGCTAAATAATATAGGAGTTGTCAAGATACTATAAGTTCTCCCCCTTTTTGTCATAAGCAAAAAGAATGAAGGTGGAAAAAAAAATAGTAAGAGCATAAGACGAAATACTCCCCCTCAGAAGGAATGCCAAGTGTCAAAGTCCAGAGGTTCTAGTGACATCTCCATTCTAAAAAAAAATTCCATCTTCAGATGCTTCAGAATGAAAAGCTATGAACCTACTCTTCTTCTGATGACGCAAGTCAGAAGTTGTAGTAGCATCTTCTGATGTTGTTGCTTCTGGTTTGACAAGTTCTGAGTCTTTGTTTCTTTCTGAAACAGTCATGCTCATCTCTGCAAGCTTTTTCAGCTAGCTTTGACTTGTCAGAGTCAAGCTTATCATTAATTCTAACATGAATAGCGTTCAGAATATCAACAGAGGGGTTCATATCAAAAACCAATGATTCCTTGACCAAATCTTACTCTACTGATGCCTCCAAGAACAACTTCACCTTCAGGTTCAAGTTTTGGATCTTGGGACATATGTCTTTCTCCCGTCATGTGTTGCTTGCATCCACTGTCCAGGTTCCATGGTTGGAGTTTCGATGGACCTATTGAAGATACCTGCAACATATATAATCTTATCCCTAGGTACCCACTTTCTGGGTCCTTTCTTGTTAGTTAGCCCAGAAGTTCTGACAACTTTGGATCTTTCAACAGGATAATATAAAGGAATTTGAGCATGATATTTTGACATAGAGAAAATTCCTTTCTTAAGAGATGATGGAGCAACTTCAGAAGGTTTAGAATAACCAATGCCATATATTCCATTTCTGCTTACGCCATAGATCATTGAAGCCATTAAGCTTCTGTCTACGCTTTTAGCCAGGAATCTTTGAAAAGACTTTTCATACTTAGATTCATTTCTACAATCAGAGGCATCACAAGCAACTATATCTTCTAACTTAGCAATCTGGTTCTTAAGCACAGAGTTAGAATTTACCAAAGCATGATTATCATTTTTCAAATCAGAAATAATTTTCTCATGTTCAGAAGGAGTCTTGGAAACAGCAGATAAGTTCTTTTTAAGCTTCTTATGCTTAGACAATAAGGAGTTATACTTATCCATAATATCAGACAATGCATGTTTCAGTTCAGAGGTAGAGAAAGAAGCGAATACCTCATTTTCATCGTCTGAGTTAGGATTTCCTTCTGATTCTGAGTCAGAGTCAATAGCTCCCTTTGACTCTGCTTCCTTGTCTTTGACAATAGCCATGAGTCCTTGGACTTCACCATCAGAGTCAACATCCTCTGACTCTGGTTCATCAAATGTCACCATCAGACTCTTCTTTGTCTTGAAGTGCTTCTTTGACTTTTTGTCCTTTGATGAGACTTTGAATTTGCTCTGCCTGTGCTTCCAGATGCAGTTGAGCTTTCTGGATATCAGAGTCAGCTCATCTTCATCAGAATCTTCAGAGGCTTCTTCAGATTCTTCTGCTTCTGCTTGGAGAGCCTTAGCCTTTTCAGATTTGGATTTCAAGGCTATAGACTTCTTCTTCTGATCCTGATGTTCAGCACGCTTTAGTTCATGACACTTCAGTATGCTTATAAGTTCTTCCAAACTCATCTGCTCAACATCTCTAGTTAGCTCCAAGGAAGTTATCAAAGGCATCCAGCTTTCAGGAAGACCTCTAAGGATCCTCATGACATGATCCGCAGTGGTGTAGCTATTGCTGAGGGGTCTTATTCGAGCAATAATCAACTGGAATCTGGAAAACATATCCTCAATGAATTCGTCAGGTTCCATTTGGAAGGATTCATATTTCTGGATCAAAGACAGTGCCTTTGATTCTTTCACTTTCTTGTTTCCTTCATGAGACATCTTCAAGGATTCAAAGATGCCCTTGGCGGAATCACGATCAGTAATTTTCTCATATTCTTCATATGAAATGGCACTTTGCAGAATAGCTCTTGATCGGTGATGATCTCTGAACTCCTTCTTTTGATCTTCACTCATCTTCTCCCTTGGGATCTTTACACCATGTTCATCGACAGGAGGGGTGTAGCCATCAACAACAAAATCCCAGAGATCAGGATCAAAGCCAAGAAAGAAGCTTTTGATTCTATCTTTCCAAAAATCAAATCTCTGACCATCAAAGATAGGTGGTCTTGCACTGTATTGATATTTGCTTGTAGTAGTGGTGGAATCCATGAGTTTTTCACACTGGCCCGGATCTACTGAACACTGTTAAGTGTGGTAATCAGAACTTGCGCTCTGATACCAATTGAAGGTGTGAAAAACGACTAGAAGGGGGGGTTGAATAGCGTTTTCAATATAAAAACTTTCCCCTTAAGATTTAAAGTAAATCTTTTCGGTTTCTCTAAGATAGATGGTGCAGCGGATAAAGATAGAGAGAAGAGAGAAGCACACAAGTATTTTATCCTGGTTCACTTGATAAATCCCTCAAGCTAATCCAGTCCACCCGTTAAGGTGATTTCTTCCTTCTTAGAATGAAGGCAATCCACTAATCAGATAATTGTTACAACTGCACTTGAAACATACAAGTGACTAACAATACACTGACTTAGCTCACACTAAGATTCACTCTCTTAGTCTTCTCTAGGATCCGATCAACCTTGATCTCCTAAAGGAATCACCACTAAGATTCACTCTCTTAGTCTTCTTAAGGATACTGACCTACCCGGTCCCTTAAGGAAAATCAAACAACTGTTTGAGGTTGGTGTTTACAAAGGTTTGCTTCTAGATAAGCTGAGTGTAAACTAAATAAGAACAGATGAAGAAAGTAGAGGCTTGAATCTTTTCTTGTATTGCAGCTCTTGGTTTTCCCTCTTAGCTTTCTTCTTTTCTTCAGCCTTTTATAGTCCAAGGTGCAAAGGATATTTCTGTTGAGAGAATATGACCGTTGGAGGGCATTTCTGGAACTTCCAGAACCTGCTGTGGCTGAACCTTGGTAGGTAGGCTTGTCAGAATAGTACACTGCTCTTGTACTTCTTGATAGAGACACTTTCCTTTAACCAATGACATCTGATCAGAGTTATGCTTCATGTTGGAACTTGTGAAGCTTGGTGATCAGAGTCAGAGGGATGCTTGGATCCTCTAACCTTCGTAACTTCTGCTTCTGGACCTTCAGAGCTTCTGGACCTTCAGAGCCTCTGGTCCCTTAGAGCTTCTGGTCTTCAGATCTTCTGATCCTCAGATCTTCTGATCTTCAGATCCTCTGATCCTCAGATCCTCTTATCTTCAGATCTTCTGATCTTCAGATCCTCTGATCCTCAGATCCTCTGATCTTCAGATCCTCTGATCTTCAGAACTTCTGACGAATATATCTTCTGGTGTCAGAATCAGAACCTGTTTGTCAAAACACTCAAGACAAACATTAGAGTATCATAGTTGTTCATCCACAACTAAATACTTGTTATCATCAAAACATAGAGTTGTACCACATGACCAAATCTTGATCTTACAGAATCTTCCTCTTCTGCGTGATAGGCTTTCGCCTTGTCAGGTTTTGACTTAAGAGCAATAGATTTGTCTTTCCTTTGAGGCTTGTGCTCTTTGAGTTCAATCTCATGGCTTCTGAGATGACTCACAAGCTCTTCTAGCTTCAAGGTGTTCAGATTCCTGGAAAGCTTCACTGCAGTGACAAAAGCCATCCACTCCTTAGGCAAGCTTCTGATGATCTTTTTGACATGATCACCAGTAGAGTAGCTCTTGTTTAGCACTCTGATTCCAGCAATCAGAGTTTGAAACCTTGAGTACATCTCCTCAATGGTTTCACCAGATTCCATCTTAAACTGCTCATATTGTTTTATGAGAGCAAGAGCCTTAGTCTCCTTGACTTCTTCATTTCCTTCGTGCGTCATGACCAAGGAGTCATAGATGGATTTTGCTATTTCTTTGTCAGAGATCTTCTCATATTCAATATATGATATTGAACTGAACAGCATGGACTTCGCCTTGTGAGGATCCTTGAAACGCTTCTTTTGAGCGTCAGTCATTTCAGTACGGGGGATCTTCACTCCTGCAGCATCTACTGAATCAGTATAGCCTTCCATGACCATATCCCAGAGATCTGGGTCAGTGCCAAGGAAATAACTTTCGATTCTATCTTTCCAGTACTCAAACTTTTCACCATCAAAGATTGGTGCTCTGAGTTGGTTGTTGTTGTTGTTGTCAGCGGAAGTATTGGCTTGGGCCATCGTTGTTTTTCACACTAGGTTCTGGATCACTGATCACTGTTAAGTGTATAAATCAGAACCGGAGCTTTGATGCCAATTGAAGGTGCGAAAAATACTAGAAAAGGGGGGGGGTTTGAATAGAGTTTTTAAACAAAAGTTTTCCCCTTTTTAAGTTTTGACAAACTTAAAGATAAGAACTAGGTGCTAAAGAATATGAAGTAGAGCACACAAGTATTTTATCCTGGTTCACTTGAGATAAAAGCTCAAGTTAATCCAGTCCACCCGTGAAGGTGATTTCTTCCTTCTTCTGATGAAGGCAATTCACTAAAATCAATGAATGTTACAACTGCACTTGCAACCTGCAAAGTGACTAACAATACACTGATTTTCTCACTAGTATACTCTCAAGAAGCTGATCAACCGATCCTCTCAAGACTAGCTAAACACTGAACCAAACTTGATTCAGTCCTCTCAAGATTCGACCAAACTTGGTCTCTTAAGGAACTTTACAAAGTGTTTGTAAAAGGTTTTGGGTTTACAAGAAATGCTTCTGAAAAGCTAATAGTAAACTCAGATGTTCAAGAACAATGAAGAAATATTGCTAAGAGATCGGCTAGAATGGATTCAAGAATATCAGCAAAGTTTCTTAGCTTCTTTCTTCTATTTTCAGCCCTGATATACTCCAAGGCATATGGTGTAGCCGTTGCTAGGGTTTTTGTCTGTTGGAGTGGCAATCTTGTAATATCAGACTGCTAGGCTGAATGAGGTAGGTGGCGGACAGGCTATGACAGTACGATGTGTACTATGACAGCGACCTGTCCTTTCACCAGCTGACTTAAGATCTGGAGTGCTTCAGATGGACGTTGGTGAAGCTTCTGATCAGAGTCAGACGGAAGATTGGATCCTCTAACCTTGCAACTTCTGCTTCTGGGCATGTTCCTCAGAACTTCTGAATGCCAGAGCTAGAATAGCTTGGGTCTTCAGAGCCAACTTCTTGCAGGTCTTCAGAACTTGAGTCTTCTACTTCAGGACCGTTCCTTCTGAAACATCTGGTCTTCAGAACTTCTGACTCCGATTCTTCAGTACCTCTTGAGAGCTTCTATCTTCAGAACTTCTGAAGGATTTGCCACTGTTCTGAACGAACATGGTGAGCTTTAGAACTCTCTTTTGGTTACCCTTGGGTCTTCATCTTCTGATGGAATCGGCTTGGCTAGAATCAGAACCTGTTTGTCACAGCTATAAAGGACAAACGTTAGAGTACCATAATTGTTCATACTCAAAAACCTTAACTGTAATCATCAAAATATAGAGATGAAACTACTGATCAAATCTTGATCTTACATGTTATTGCACTGTGTTAGATCACGTGCTGCTGCAGATGTCGAGACTTCTTTGATACACTTCCTTGTGGACTTTCTTCATTCAGACGATGATGCATATTCCACGTAAGAGGTAGCTTTAATTCAGTGAGTAACATCGTCTCTTCACCTTTCAACAAATGTTTGCCTTTTTGATGTGGATGATGGTTGTAGGCAAAGTGACTTTAAGCTTCTTCCTTAGGAGATGGATGAACTGATGATGTCTTGCTGAGGAACAATCGACATAGATGATGAACTTCATCTCATTCCTAGAGAGATAAGAGAAAACCTTAGATCTGAAGATTATTATGGTTTCCCCTGGTCATTGTGCATATGTGATGGTTGCTTGAAGCTTTGAACTTTGACCTTTCTCTCTCTTCTGTGTTGCCAAAGATCTTTTTCATATTTACATCATGTTTGCTTTCTCTAAACACAGTTTCTTCTGGTTGGCCAGTCCAAGTTGGACACTTGATTCTCCTTTTGCAAGTTGTCCTTATCTTTCTTCTGCAGACCATCGTTCTTTCTTCTTGAGACGATCATGCTCTTCTTCTGGAAGTCTTCTGATCTTCTACTAGGAGGTCTTCTTTTAATCAACTTTCAGATGTATGTTGTCTTGTCTTCTTTTTAGCTTTGCTCATAATTTTCCTGTTGAAGAATCATATCTCTTGTTGTAGCAATTTCTTCTGATGAGACGATCTTCAACTTTCTTCTTGATCTTCCTTGTCATCTTTGAGTCAGACAATACAATATGCTTTGTCGAGCTTCGTCTTTTCCTCATGTAGACGACCTTTCAAGATATAGCTTTCTTCTCTGCAATCGGAACGTCTGATTAGAGTAAGTGACTAATTACTTGGACTGTCCTTGTTTGCCCCGAGTTCCAATGCATATGGAATTCCAGACTAAAAGAGTAGATCATAAGTTCTTAGTTCTTTGATTGAGCTTTAGAGTTAACCAGCCCATAACAACGGTCGAGTCACTCTCGAGAATGACAGTACTGAAACTGAATTGATGGCAGAAGAAAAGGGCTAGCAGAACCGCTTTCACCTCCGCTTCGAAAGCCCAACCTTCTCCTACATATTTCAAAACATAGCGCAAGACCTCTTCTCTAGAATTAGAATCACACCACTCACACCACAAGGCCTTGGGTTCACGCCCCATCCACGTTGGAATTTAGAACCCCCAAAGAAAGTGGAGCTAAGTCGTCGACTTAAGACCAGCTACTTGCCTCTTGATCCTAATGTTGGAGAAATTTAGTATGAATTGATTCAGATTATAAGGGCAGTCTTGCCAAGTTCCTTTCACCCACCATATGACCCTTAGAAAATGTATATCCCATACCTCATAACATACAATTTTTTTTTTCTTTAAATAGAGTATTGTTTCTCCCTATCTAGATAGACAAAACTAGGTAGAAGGGGATAATTTTCCACAAAATTAGGCCAATGGCAACAAAAAGCTCATTCCATTTCATTATTAAAGATGATAGTGAAGCTGAGCTCACGCACATCACACCTTCTATACGAAATATTGCACACCAAAGGTGTTGTTCTTGTGGTTGTCTTGCATTTTGTCAAAAAAAAAAACAGCCTGATGTAGAAGCAGATGTTGTGCCATCTGCCCATGTGTAGCACAAGACATTAGTCCCTTACTTGGAGTGCATATGTGTGTCCTGGAAAATCTTGTGAAGATTTGTTTTGTGGTTACTTGCGGTTCAAGTAGCTGTACCGTGATTGCATTTAATGTGGGTTGGTTTATTTGTAGAGACAATCTCTGATTGAAGATTTGTGTCTATTGTTTAATGGTAGATTGATTTGTAAGCAATTAAATCTTTGGAGGATTGCGTTTGAATTTGTTGCTTTTGGACTATTTTCTTCAGCCTCTGCAAACCTTAGTGTCGTTGCTAAAGTATATAAATATGAAGACCTAAAACCTGAAGACTACTGATGCTTTAAGAGAAAAGATCAAGTGTTTTAGGATTGTTATTTGTCGTAGTCCTTGTTTCATTATGAACAAACCTTGCTCACTAATTCTATAAAGCAAGGTTGTGTTCTGTGTTGTTTGAGTGTTAAACCTCTGATCGTTGTTTGTTTTTACCAATCACCGTGGCAGTGATTGAGAGAAAGTGAGAGGGGCTCTCATACATAGGGGAAATACTATGTAGAAATACACTGGGTAGATTAGGAATATAACTATGAGCTGAGGTGTTCCTGAGTGTCTGTAGTTCCTAGATCTTGAGATATTGGATTTCCTTTCTTTGGGTGAAAACCCTCCAGACGTAGGTGAAGTTTCACCGAATTGGTTACCAATTCTCTGTTTTCTTCTTTATTGTTTTATTGTGTTGTTGTTGCTGCTGTGATTTATGACGTGCTATATGTTGTACGCGTTGTCCTGGACATTGTGTTCGATATCTGTTCTGAGCGTGAACCAGAATTTTAATTGGCATCAGAGCAGACACCCTATTCTGTTTGGGTGAGCTCCATGGAATACATTCTGGTTTCATGGACAACATTAAGGAAGGAGGATCACTCCTTAGACCACTTTTATTGGATGGTACAAACTATGATTATTGGAAGGCTCTTATGGTTGCTTTTCTTAAATCTATGGAGAGCGTAAAATGGAAAACAATTGTCAAAGGTTGGAAACATCCTATGGTAGTATCTAAAGAAGGAACATCAACAACTGAATTGAAGCTCGAAGAAGAGTGGATGAAAGAAGAAGATATAGAAGCTCTTGGAACCTCCAAAGCCTTGAATCACTACAAAAAATACGGGTTTTAGCGGCGGTTATTTTGCGGCGGTTATCCAAGCCGCCACCAAAGTTTTTAACTATGATTGAAGATTGTGCGTTAGCGGCGGCTGTGTTGTTCATAGGGGCGGTTTGAACCGCCGCTATCATAATAAAAAAATTCACGAAATGCACAGCGCGGTTTAGGGCCTGTTTGGTTTGAGAAAATGTTTTCTATTTTCATTTTCTAATTCTATTTTCTGAAAACGATTTTCATTTTTAATTTTTTAAAATTAAGAAAACATGTTTGGTTTAGTTTTCTATTTTTCATTTTTTGGAAATGAAAACATGGAAAATGTGTTTGGTTAAACTATTTTCAATAAAGATTGTGAAAATAACTTCAAATAATAAAAATGTATTTAAATATTTATCAATGAATAATTTTTGAATTAAATTTACAATATAAAATAGCCTTATCAAATTTATCTTCACTATTATAACCTTAGCTGAAAATATTAACTTATAGATTTCTACATTCATCTCCTTTTTCTTCCACTTAGTTCTTCTTTAAATCTATAAACCCAGAAATTTAAATAATGATTGATTTTATAATGTATTTATTTAAAAAATAATAACAAGAATTAAAAAAGTTGTTCATAACAAACTGGACCAAAGAATTATAAACGTGGAATTTTGAACATGCATATTTTTACATAACCGATAAAAATTTGACAAAAAATAGTATATGTTGTGAATAAAGTGTAGCAAGTAAGAGAGAAGGGAGAAGAGAGATATGAGAGACAGAGAAATAGTCTGATGGGGATGCTCTGCTAGGTGCAGACTCCCTTGTATTTATATTATTAGGTTTAGAGTGTTGAGCAAGTATACATGTGGGCCTGGCCCATAGACTCTTAACTATGATGGGCATCCAAATATTCATAACACTCCCCCTTGGATGACCATCCCTTAAGAATGTGCCTCATTAAAACCTTACTAGGAAAAACCCAGTGTGGGATAAAAACCTAGTGAAGGAAAAAGAGTACATCATTCTATAGTTCGTCTTTGTACATTGCCTCATTAAAAACCCTACCATGAAAAACCCAATGGGAAAAAACATGGTTAAGGAAAAAAGAGTACAATGCATTTTAATTGAAATCTTTAAGCCGACGAACTCCCATATTCTGCACAAGCTTTTCAAATGTTGTAGTTGGAAGAGCCTTCGTAAATAAGTCTGCTAAATTATCACTTGAACGAATTTGTTGGATGTCTATGTCACCATTCTTTTGTAGATCATGAGTGAAGAAGAGCTCCGGTGATATTTGCTATGTCCATCTCCCATGATGTATCCTTCTTTTGATTGAGTAGTGCATGTAGTATTATCTTCATATATAGTTGTTGGCGGCATCTTTCAAGAGGACAAATCACCAATATCAAGTACGCATTGAATCACGAATCTCAGCCAAACGTATTCTCGTCTTGCCTCATGTAATACTAATATTCCTGCAAGGTTAGCTGAGGTGGCTATCATAGTTTCTTTCACAGATCTCCATGAAATGGTTGTTCTTCCACATTAAAACAAGTAACCTGTTTGAAATATTTAGACAAATATCCAGCATCTTTGCATAACCAATTAGATTAAGCTTTGACATAAAGGGAAAAAATAAACTCATATCTAATGTGTCTTTAAGATAACGAAACACTTGTTTTCCATTCCAATGTCTTTGTGTAGGTGAAGAACTATATCTTGCTAATAAGTTAATAGCAAATGATATATCAAGTCGAGTATGACTAGGAAGATACAATAATGCTTTGATAGCACTAAGATATGGTACTTCAGGATCAAGTAATTCTTCATTCTTTTCTCAAGGTTTAAAAGGATCTTTATTTACATTTAATGACCTTAAAATCAATAGAGTACACAGTGGACATGATTTATCCATATAGAATCCTTTTAGTACCTTTGCAATATAAGTCCTTTGGTACATAAATACCTCATCCTTTAGATACTTAATTGATAAGGCTAGACAAAAGTTTCATTCTCAACTCTTTTATCTCAAATTCTTTCTTTAGCAAATCTACAGCTTTTGTGAGCTCTTCTAGAGTCTTAATAAATCATTGTCATAAACATTAATTATGACATAAACAATCTCATATCTCATCATAAATATGCATGAGTTTGTTGGGTCATTTTGTGACCGTCCTTAAGAAAATAATCATCTAGATTGCCTCAATCTAGTAATTTGTTCATTGTTGAGAACATGAATTGTGTGCTTTAGGCATCTTACAATCTTCAAGGAGTTTTATAGAGATATCAATCTCAAGTGAGCCATACCAATAAGTTGTAACTCCAAGTATCCACCACGATTGTCACTTGTTTGTCTTAAATATGACAACATTATTTCACTTTACTACAAAGACTCTTTAAGCCTTATCGTCTTTATACCTTTAGGGTATAGATATGAGGTCCAAAAACCCTTAAATTCAGCAAATGAATTGCTTCTTTCTATTTATGGCCAATCACACCCATTCATTTTCGGGTTCAAGATTCTCGCACATATTTCTAATATTGAGTGCTACTTCATCATGTCGACAATTCTTCATGTTCTTGGTTCCTTGTGTTAACTTGTAGAGACATAACCATATGAGATCTCTTAAATAAATAATTACAGGTACCTGAACCTCTTCAAGAGGAATAAACATTCTTGTAGTCTCTACACTTTTCAAGATAGTTTGCCTCCTCAACAAGACCATCATCCTTCTCTAGGATATATATTTTTGAACCAAGTTTTAGGCATGCCTTAACCTAATAGTAATGACAAATTTTCCATCTGGGATATCAAGTTAGAGAAGGGTATTTGCAGCATATAAGGAATTTAATAATTCCTTTTAGGTCAGAGAATGCATCTTTTGAACTTCTGGTTCATAGTGCGAGTATACATATGCATTCTTTACAAATTTTCAGAGCTGCTTAATTTCCTCTCCCCCCAATGCTGAGAAACAACAAGTAAGATATAAAATATATATCGGTACTGGCTCAAATTGATTACATAATCTCAGCTTTTCTTATGGTCTCACCTCAGTGCGTTGTGGTGGAGCGATTCAAAATATATAACGCACATTGAAAAATTCTTAGATGAGAGATATTAGGTTCCTGACCATGAACCGATTGCAATGGGGAGAATTCTAATGAATTGTTGGCTTGATGCGTGTCAATGCTGCTAATTGCAATATCACATGTCCATAAATAAGGATATTTGTTCTCATATGTAATTGTCTAGCTATAAATATGAGGCATTTAATAAAACAAATCAGCTAGATAATTTGAATACGAACATGTGCAACTAGATACTCAAAATCATGTCATTTACCAACTTGATCAAGGTTGGAATTTTCACTCTATCAATATTGAGAGTTGATGACATATATTTGGTCATTTAGTCGATGCATCGATAAATTTATGAAATACTTAAATGACCCATAAAAAGAGTGAATACGTTCACATGTATCGCATCAAATATACTCAAGAGTATGCGGGATTCAAACTCATATATTTTACCAATTATTAATTGGTAATGAGAACAAGATATAAGAATTCATTATATTGAAGAATCTTTAGGTTCTTCGATGGGTACTCATATGAATTCATATACTTTCGCATCATAAGACTCGGGATGGTCTAACCGGTCATGCATGCCAATCACATTCAATTTGTTCCATATATAGAACTTTATCATTCAAAATAATACTTCAATGTTTGAAGTAAAATTTTCTGGCATTTAAAATCCTTCAAGGATTTTGATATTTTCAACACATAGTTTATCGTTACATCAATTAGATGTAAATAAAGTCCTTCAAGACTTTCAAATTAATAAGGAATATGTGTACATGACAATTGTGTCACAAGATGAGTATCACATCTCATAATTTCCTTTAACTCATATTCATCGCATGGAAAACGCAATAGGTTTGACATATTTACATGTCCGGATTACTACCGATCCAAGCAATATCTAACAACAGTTTTTATATTGCTCCTTATCTTTCTATACTTTGATACCAATTTAAGGGAAGATAAAGGGAGCAGAAAGCATGAAATCATGCGCCAATGTGAGACTATAACTCACACTTCAATTCACAACATTCCCCCCTAAGTGTGAGTCACAACCATATTATTATGCTCCTTCTCAACAAGCTATTAGCAATTGCCATGCAATTTGCTTCATCACCGTGTCAATAGGACACGTCGCTTGACCACTACATTGTGTCAATAAGACTTTCGATATAAGAAGTCATTATCATGATCACATCAACCATTGATTCAAAATACCATATTTAGGATAGCAACCGCATCTGGGGTTATTTCTTCAAAAAAATATAAGATTATTGATCAATGGATTTTTCAAAAGTGTCAATGATCCCTTTGAAGATATTGCTTTGAAATTTCATAGGCTTCTTTATTTTAGTAAAAGATCTCTTTATTGAATTGACTATTTTTTATATGATTTGTTACATAAATTCATTATCTTAAATATATTATTTTGGATTGAGAATTGTTACGGAAAAGAAATTCACGGTTGTTATTTTGATGATATGTCATGGTTGTTATTATTCTGATGAATCCTTTAAATGGCACAATGATTTCAAAAAAAAATTGATTATTCTGTTTGTTATTGCTCGTATAAAATAAAAAAATAAAAACATAATGAGTTTTAAATATAGATATATGTACTAATGCAAATATGATAATAACTTATTACTTATTTATTCGTGCTGATAACGTGTTATGAATAAAGAGTAAGCAAGATAGGAGAAGAGAGGAACAAGAGATAGAGAAATAGTGTAATGGAGATTTGTCTCTATCTTTTTTCCTTTATTTCTAATGTGTTCTTGATAGAGATTGACAAGATGCCTTGGTGTACGACAAGTACGTACCCAATGTCCTTTGCCACCACAACGAAGACATGAGCTTTCAACGTGTCTATTATTTTGACCACCCTTGTTCCTTTCATTTTCTCCATTATTCTTCCACTTCTGGTGTGAAGAATTGTTTATTGGTACTCTTCCATGGTCACGTCTATGGCCATTGCCACGACCACGACCACGGCCTCGAATCTGACCACGACCTCGACCTCGACCACGAGTATTATGATTATAAGTTGCAACATTCGCTTCAGGGAATGGAGCACTGCCAGTAGGTCGAGATTCATGATTCTTCATGAGCAGCTCATTATTCTGTTCAGCAACGAGAAGGCAAGAGATTAACTCAGAGTACTTTGTGAAGCCTCTTTCTCGATATTGCTGCTGCAAGACCACATTTGATGCATGAAATGTGGAGAATGTTTTTTCTAACATATCAGCATCGCTTACATTTTCTCCACATAGCTTTAATTGAGAAGTAATTCTGAACAGAGCAGAATTATACTCACTTACAGATTTAAAATCTTGTAAGCGCAAATGTAGCCAATCATACCGAGTTTTAGGTAAAATCACGGTCTTTTGATGGTCAAACCTTTCTTTTAGATTTTTCCAGAGAACAAGTGGGTCTTTTATTGTGAGGTATTCAACCTTTAGAGCTTCATGAAGGTGGTGCCGGAGGAAGATCATAGCCTTGGCTTTGATTTGGTTAGATGCAGTATTTCCTTCTTTAATAGCATCTCCAAGATCATTTGCATCTAAGTGCATTTCAGCATCTAACACCCAAGACAGGTAATTTTTTCCAGTGATATCAAGAGCCACAAATTCAAGCTTTGCAAGGTTGGACATTTTTAACTATGAATAACAAGAAAAAAAAAATCAATTACTATAAGGAAAAGAAAAAAAAATCTGCATATATGGGAAAAAAAATGGTTATTAGGTAGTCACTTAGGCTAAAAAAATCTGCTTATATGGGCAACCGTTGATGAAATATTTAGCAAATATATATTAATTCAATTGGTTTCTTAGGATCTCAATTTAATTATTATAGAAACAGTTTGTTAAAAAAAAAAATTGTTACGAATCTGTTTTTAAAAATAATTGGATCTAAACAGATAGCATCCTTTAAAAAAAAAAAGATTATATAAATATATACATGTATATTTGTTTCTGAAAAAAAAAACACTTTAAAAAAAATTGATCGTAGATAACAGTGTGTATTTTTATTAGACAATATACATGATAACAATATTGGGTATATAAAAGAATAACTCTATTTGTAGGCTCATTTGAATCTTCAGGATTCAAAAATAATTCAATTACCGTCTGCTATGAATCTTCCTCATTTAAAATGATTTAATTACAATACTTCTGGATTGTAAGGCTATGAATCAATCGTTCTGATTCATGCATAATAATTCAATTACAGTGCTTCTGGACTGTAAGGTGTAAGATCAAGGTTTGATATGTGGTTGCATCTCTATGTTTTGATGATTACAATTAAGGTTTGTGATGATGAACAATTGTGGTACCCTAACGTTTGTCTTTTTAAGTTGTGACAAACAGGTTCTGAATCTGACCCAAGCCTATTCGTTCAGAAGAAGAAGAACCAAGGGCTACTAAAAAGAGAGCTCATTAACCTACCATGTTCGTTCTGAACAGTGGCAAATACTTCAGAAGCTCTGAAGTTGGAAGCTCTCAAGAAGATCTGAAGAACTCAAGTCAGAAGTTCTGAAGACCAGATGTTCCAGTGGAACGGTCCAGAAGCAGAAGACTCAAGTTCTGAAGATTTACAAGAAGTTGGTTCTGAAGGCCCAAGCTATTCTAGCTCTGACGATCAGAAGTTCTGAGGAACTCGTTCAGTAGCAGAAGTTGCATGGTCAGAAGAATCCAAGCTTCAATCTGACGATGATCAGAAGCTTCATCAACGTTCATCTGAAGCTCCTTCATCTCAAGTCAACTGGTGAAAGGACACGTCGCTATCACAGTACAACGTCGTACAAGTCTCAGTCTGTCCGCCACCTACCTTGTACAGCCTAGCAGTCTGATATTACAGAATTGCCACTCCAACGGATAAAACCCTAGCAACGGCTACATCACAAGCCTTGGAGTATATAAAGGCTGAAGGAAGAAGAAAGAGGCGGAAGAAACCGTGCTGAAAATATTCAACATATACGAACCATTCTCTTAGCATTATTTCTTCACTGTTCTTAAACATCTGAGTTTACTATTCGCTTGTTAGAAGCACTCATTGTAAACCCGAAACCTTTTACATCATATTGTAAAGTTCATCAAGAGACCAAGGTTGGTCGGATCTTGAGAGGACTGAATCAAGGCTGATTCAGTATTTAGCTAGTCTTAAGAGGATCGGTAGATCAGCTTCTTAAGAGAATACTAGTGAGAAAATCAGTGTACTGTTAGTCACTTAGCAGGTTGCAAAGTGCAGTTGTAACACTCATTGATTTTAGTGGATTGCCTTCATCAGAAGAAGGAAGAAATCACCTTCACAGGTGGACTGGATTAGCTTGAGCTTTTATCTCAAGTGAACCAGGATAAAATACTCGTGTGCTTTACTTCCTATCATTCAGCACTTAGTTTTTATCTTTGAGTTTTGAAAAAGGCCAAAAGTTTACCCGAGATACAAAAACTCTATTCAAACCCCCCCTTTCTAGTGTTTTTCGCACCTTCAATTGGCATCAGAGCTCCGGTTCTGATTTTAACAACTAACAGTGTTCAGTGATCCAGAACCTTGTGTGAAAAACAAACAATGGCCCAAGCCAATACTTCCGCTGACAACAACAACAACAACAATCAACTCAGAGCACCAATCTTTGATGGTGAAAAGTTTGAGTACTGGAAAGATAGAATAGAATGTTATTTCCTTGGTACTGACCCAGATCTCTGGGATATGGTCATTGAAGGCTATACTGATCCAGTAGATGCTTCAGGTGTGAAGATCCCTCGTTCTGAAATGACTGACGCTCAGAAGAAGCGTTTCAAGGATCATCACAAGGAGAAGTCCATGCTATTCAGCTCAATATCATATATTGAGTATGAGAAGATCTCTGACAAAGAAACTGCTAAATCCATCTTTGACTCCTTGGTCATGACGCATGAAGGAAATGAAGAGGTCAAGGAAACCAAGGCTCTTGCTCTCATACAACAATATGAGCAGTTTAAGATGGAATCTGGTGAAACCGTTGAGGAGATGTACTCAAGATTTCAAACTCTGATTGCTGGAATCAGAGTGCTAAACAAGGGCTACTCTACTGGTGATCATGTCAAGAAGATTATCAGAAGTTTGCCTAAGGAGTGGAGAGCTTTTGTCACTGCACTGAAACTCTCCAGAAATTTGAACTCTCTGAAGTTAGAAGAGCTCGTGAGTCATCTCAGAAGCCATGAGATTGAACTCAAAGGAGACAAGCCTCAGAAGAAAGACAAGTCTATTGCTCTTAAGTCAAAGTCTGACAAAGCAAAAGCCTATCAGGCAGAAGAGGAAAATTCATCTGAAGAGCTATCAGATGCGTCTGATGATGAAGAGCTGTCTCTTTTCACAAAGAGGTTAAGCAAACTCTGGAAGAATAGAAATATCAAGGGCAGAGGACCAAAGAAAAGTTCAGGAAGATATGAATCTTCATCTGGTCAGAAGAAGTCATCTGGAAAGGAAGTCACTTGCTTCGAGTGCAAGGAATCTGGGCACTACAAGAGTGACTGTCCCAAGCTCAAGAAGGATAAGAGACCAAGAAAAGTCTTTAAGAAGAAAGCTCTCATAACCTTTGATGCAACTGATTCTGATGAAGCTGAGTTAGAAGAAGATGAAGCTGTGGAGGCTCTAATGGCTACCACTAGCAAAGGTGCTGGAGCTTCAGAAGATGATTCAGACTTTGAGGATGATGATGAGACATCTTATGCAGCTCAGTTAAGACACCTGTCATGGTACCTGGACAGTGGATGCTCGCGACACATGACGGGCACAAGGTCTATATTCCAAGAACTGACACCGCTTAAGTCAGGAGGAGATGTTGGCTTTGGAGGAAACCAGAAGGGAAAAATTATTGGAAAAGGTTCCATAGGAGATGGAAAAACTCCAGTTATCAATGATGTACTTCTGGTGGAAGGATTATTTCACAACTTGCTCTCCATAAGCCAAATTGCTGACAAAGGTTACGATGTGATCTTCAATCAAACTGGATGCAAAGCTGTTAGTCAAACAGATGGATCTGTTTTGTTCTCTGGGAAGAGGAAAAATGATATTTACAAAATCAGATCCTCTGAACTGCTATCTTAGAAGGTCAAGTGTCTCATGTCGGTTAATGAAGAGCAATGGATCTGGCACAGACGTCTAGGACATGCAAGTCTCAGAAAAATCTCTCAACTTAGCAAGCTAAATCTCGTCAGAGGATTGCCTCATTTGAAGTACTCATCAGAGGCTCTGTGTGAAGCTTGTCAGAAGGGAAAATTCACCAAGAAGCCTTTTAAAGCAAAGAATGTAGTATCTACAACAAGGCCCCTTGAGCTACTTCACATTGATCTCTTTGGACCAGTGAAAACTGAATCCATTTTAGGAAAGAAGTATGGGTTAGTCATTGTAGATGATTATAGCAGGTGGACATGGGTAAAGTTCCTAAGGCACAAAGATGAAACACATACTGTGTTTACCAACTTCATTACCCAAGTTCAGAAGGAGTTTCAATCTTCCGTGATCACTGTCAGAAGTGACCATGGTGGAGAATTTGAGAACAAAGCTTTTGAAGATTTATTCAACTCTCAAGGAATCTCTCACAACTTCTCTTGTCCTCGCACTCCTCAACAAAATGGAGTAGTTGAAAGAAAGAATAGAACTCTTCAGGAGATGGCTCGCACCATGATGCAAGAATCAAGTATGGCCAAGCACTTCTGGGCAGAAGCAATCAACACTGCATGCTACATCCAGAACAGAATATCCATTAGACCAATTCTGGAGAAAACTCCTTATGAACTATGCAAAGGAAGGCAACCGGATATTTCTTACTTCCATCCTTTTGGAACCTGCTGCTACATGCTCAACACCAAGGAGCATTTGGGTAAATTCGATTCTAAAGCTTTAAAATGTTATTTTCTTGGTTATTCTGAAAGATCTAAAGGTTTTAGAATTTATAATATTATTCATCAAACTGTTGAGGAATCTATTCAAATTAGATTTGATGATAAGCTTGGCTCAGAAAAGTCAAAGCTGTTTGAAAGATTTGCAGATTTAAGCATTGATTGTTCAGAAGCAAATCAACAAATGAAAAGCCCAGAGGATGTTGCTTCAGAGGCAGAAGCATCTGAAGATGTTCCAACAACTTCAGAAGAAGAAAAGAATAGTTGCTTCTCATCCAGAAGAACTGATCATTGGCAACAAAGATGCTCCCGTCAGAACCAGGTCTATGCTCAAACCTTCAGAAGAGACTCTTCTGAGTCTGAAGGGATTTGTGTCTCTCATTGAGCCAAAATCAGTTGATGAAGCTCTTGAAGACAAAGGCTGGATTCAAGCAATGCAAGAAGAGCTAGATCAGTTCACCAAGAACGATGTATGGACCTTAATGCCTAAACCTAAAGGTTTCCATGTCATAGGAACCAAGTGGGTGTTCAGAAACAAGCTAAATGAAAGAGGAGAAGTAACAAGAAACAAGGCAAGACTGGTGGCTCAAGGCTACAGTCAACAAGAGGGAATTGATTACACTGAGACCTTTGCTCCAGTAGCAAGGCTTGAAGCTATAAGGCTACTGATTTCCTTCTCAGTAAATCACAACATCATTCTTCACCAGATGGACGTCAAGAGTGCCTTCCTCAATGGCTACATTTCAGAAGAAGTGTATGTCAAGCAACCTCCTGGATTTGAAGATGACAAACACCCAGAGCATGTCTACAAGCTTAAGAAGTCACTCTATGGATTGAAACAAGCTCCCAGAGCGTGGTACGAAAGGCTCAGCTCCTTTCTTCTACAGAATGAGTTTGTAAGGGGTAAAGGTGACAATACTCTCTTCTGCAGAACCTATAAGAATGACATTCTTATAGTTCAGATTTATGTTGATGATATCATTTTTGGTTCTGCTAATCCCTCCTTGTGCAAGGAATTTTCTAAGTTAATGCAGGCTGAATTTGAAATGAGCATGATGGGAGAACTTAAATACTTCCTGGGAATTCAAATAGATCAAAGACCAGGAGTCACCTATATCCATCAGAAGAAATACACCTTGGAACTTCTGAAGAAGTTCAACATGAGTGACTGCAACATCTCAAAGACTCCAATGCATCCAACATGCATTCTTGAGAAAGAGGAAGTTTCCTCTAAGGTTTGTCAGAAGCTCTATCGTGGAATGATAGGCTCTCTTCTTTACTTAACTGCATCTAGACCTGATATATTGTTTAGTGTGCATCTCTGTGCTAGATTCCAATCAGATCCTAGAGAGACTCACTTAACTGCTGTTAAGAGGATCCTCAAATATCTGAAAGGAACCACTAACCTTGGCTTGATGTATAGAAAAACATCAGAGTATACACTTTCAGGTTTTTGTGATGCTGACTTTGCTGGAGATAGAGTGGAAAGGAAAAGCACTTCTGGAAGCTGCCATTTCCTTGGATCTAATCTTGTCACATGGTCAAGCAAAAGACAGAACACAATTGCTCTATCAACTGCTGAAGCAGAATATGTCTCAGCTGCCACATGCTGTACACAAACCATATGGATGAAGAATCATCTAGAAGATTATGGGTTGTCTCTGAAGAAGATTCCTATTTATTGTGACAACACAGCTGCTATCTCACTCAGCAAGAACCCCATTCTACACTCAAGAGCAAAGCATATAGAGGTAAAATATCATTATATTCGTGATCATGTTCAGAAGGGCACTCTATCACTAGAGTATGTTGATACTGACCATCAGTGGGCAGATATTTTCACTAAGCCCTTAGCAGAAGATAGGTTTTTATTTATTCTTGAAAACCTGAACATGGATTTTTGTCCTGAGTAAGGTTTTCTTCAGAACTTCTGACCATGGTACCTCTGAAGTCATCAGATGTTACCTCTTTCAGAAGTTACTCGATCAGAAGCACTTAACCCACTGGTTAAACTTCTGTGGTAGACAACAATACACGTGTCACTTCATTTGTGACATAGTTCCTTGTGTCGCGTGGTATATCTGCTATAATGATGATGTCTACTCTCCTCTACTATGCTATTTTCAGACTATATACTTTATAACCGTTGATTTTGCCTTTAATTTCTTAGAAAAACTGTCAACGGTTACCATTAAACCCACTATATGCACTGTCACACACGATCTCCCACTCACTTACACTTACGGTTTTGAAACTACCCGTGTGCATTGCATTCATTCATACTTCTCCCTCCAACATTTCCCCTTTCTCTCTGAACCCTAAAACCTCATCCTCTGAAAATCATGGGCAAATCGAGGAAACCTAAGGCGAATGTTTCTGCTTCTACCACACAAACTGCCAAAGATCAGGAGAAGCAAAGATTCGAGGAAGCTCAGAAGATTCTGAATGCACCAAATGTAGTCACCTGTGCAAAGAAAGTGGAAGAACTGAATGTGTGCTGCGAAGCAAGAGTTGATTTTGATAATCTTGCTCAACATGGGTTTGATATCAGGAACCAAGTCGAGTTGCAAGGATGGTCTGGGTACTTCAACAGGCTCGTTGGTCCAATCTATCACAAATTGGTTGTCGAGTTCTGGAAGAATGCAGTTTGCAATGACTACTACGTCGTCTCCCATGTACTGGGTAAGAAAATTGTGATCTCTGAAGAATCTATTGCAAAGTTGCTGGGTATGAAGTTCCAGGAGGGAAAAAGGATCAAGAATGTTGAAGCAAATGTTGCTGGAATGAGGACCGTTGTCAACAAGGCGCTCTATGATAACTGGTCTTACGAGAAAACCAAGTACAGCTTTAAGGACTTGAAGTCTGAGATGAAGATTTGGCAAAAGATCTTCATGCACTGCATTCACCCTAGAACTGGAGGAACTGATTACCTGAATGCAACTCAGAAGGTAATCATGTACTACATTTCAACTGGTGAGCTTATATGTCTGTCATTCCTTCTTTTCAATTATCTGAAGGAGTGTGTTGAGAAATCAAGGACCACAACTGGTTCTGAGAACAAGAGATTCATCTCCTACATTCCGTATGGAAGGCTACTGTCAGACATCTTCGTCCAAAACAAGCTTGTTAAGACTCTATCAGATCTTGAACTTCACGAAGATCTGGCCACGACAGTTGGTGATACCCTCAATGGCACAAAGTTGAAGAAAATGCAGATCATTGAGAAGATCAAAGTTGCTCCCAAAGAAGACACTTCTGATGAAGTTCGTCGGAGGAATTACCCCATTGATGACTTCCCCATTTGGTCCAAGAAGGACAATCCAGCATGCATTCTGGAATATGTAAGGATGCTCAGAAGACAAGGAGATCCTATCACCCTTACAGAATTTGTTAACACTCTTCCTGAAAGTCCTCCTAATCTGGCTACCAGGAAATCCAGGAGAGCAACAAGCAGCAAGCCCTCAGATCCTAAGGGCAAAGGAATTCTGATAGAGGAACCTGCAAAGAAGAAGGCTGCTTCCAAGAATGTGATCATCAGGGAACCATCTTCTGAAAGGTCTCTGAAGAGAACCTCAACTCAACAACAACAAATGTCTGATTCTGAAAGCTCAGAAGACACATGGGAAGATTCCTTAAGTGAGGAGACTGAAGATGAAGACAGGCCTCTGGCTAAGAGACGCAAAATTATTCTTGAGGAAGAGGAAGATGAGCAGGATGACCATGAGATCATCCAGAATGTGATTCAGGGTATAAAAGACTCTTCAGATGCTGAAGAATCCACAGATTCTGATGAGGTCCACTTGGTAAGAAGAAGAAAGCTGCCTCTGAAAGGTCCCCTTCAACAGAAAAAGACAGTTGCAGAACAAGCATCTGAACCAACTTCAGAAGTACAGAGAGAAAGAAGATCTAAACGCACTTCTGATCCAGCAAGGGCTGCAAGTCTCACCAGAACCTCACCCATCAGAAGCCCCAGTAAGGTAATTACTGAAAGCATTAATTCCGATTCTGCTTTAGTAGTTATACCTGAACAACCCCTGCCTATATCTACTTCCATGCCTACCTTAACCCAAACAGCACCCACTCAACCTGAAACACAACCTCAAACACAAGCTGCACCTCAAGCTCCTACTTCATCCATCCAAACAGCTACCACAGCCATCCCTTCCACTCCAATTTACACTTCAATCACATCCATTTCAACTGAACCAATATCTCCCTTCAATTCCTTCATTCAAGGCATTATTCAAAGTGAGGCAACTCTAAAAACCTTAGTTCAAAAATTCTCTCCCAAGCCTGCATCCACTCCACACACCTTTCTCATAACCCAAACTGGTGAGATCCCTGCTGAGAAAGAGAAGGAAGATGATGATGTCCAGATCCTTGAGCCGCCTTTCAATGTGAAGCCCCTTCAACAAATTGCTTCCAATTTTGAAGATCGGATTCCAGACGCTGCTGAGACCTCCTATGTATCCTTGTCTAACTACTCAGCAGTCAACTCACAGGATCTGAGTTTCACTTCACCTGAGAAGACTGTCACCTCAAGGCAAAGGCCAGATACTATCTCTGAAGCTGAGCATATGGATGAATCAGATCACTCAGGCGTCGAGAAGGGTCATGAGATTGATTCCATTCCTTCTGAGCACATGGAAGAATCAAATGCTTCGAGCTCCAATGCTGCCAGAACTCCTCAGCCTGTTCTGATCCTGGCCACTTCCTTCCTCCCTCAGAGTCTTCCTCAACTCATTCAGGAGTTTTCTGCAGAAGCAATCAGAAGGGTGAACTGGCTGTATCAGTTAACTGATGATCAGTTTGATGCTTCCCTTGTTGATAGTCTATGGTCTGCATTTGAGAAATGGTCAGAAGGCAAAGGTCATGAACTTCAGAAGCAACTTAGCAGGGAGAAAATACTAAGAGTTCATGATGCATCCGAAAGGGCCTATGAGCAGAGGCAGAGAGTGCTACACAAGGTTTGTGAATCTTTGAGAAAAGCAATGGCTGAAAGACCATGTGTTGTCTCCGAATGTACCTCAGAAGATGCTGTGATGCTCTCAGCAGAGGAAGAAGAAGAAAGCACTGATGGTATAGTCATTCTGGAAGATGCAGGTGCTGATGAAGTTCAGCAGCAAGGGCCAATTCAAGTTGACATTGCAATGTCATCAGAGGCTGAAGATGCTCTTCATGTTCAGGCTCCAGAAGTTCCTACATCTGATCCAGCTCCAGAAGTTGAAGTTCTTGCTGCTCGAATTGACAGAATTCAGAATGATCAGCAGAGATTGTTTCAGATGGTTGAGAAACAAGGACAAGTTCAGACTGAGCAAAGCAAGCAGATTGCAGAGTCCTCAAGCAAAATGGAAGCCATCATGAAGTATCTTATGGACAATCTTCCTTCCACCTCCAAGCCTTGAATCCCTCATCTCTATCATGCATACATTTAATTGTTATGACTGCATTTATTTTATGCTGACTATGCTTAATTATTCTTATCTGATTCAATGCACCGTCCATTTAGTAACTCACATGTCTTTATGATTTGATAAGTTTTATGCATGATTTTCTGTTACCTTTTCTCCTTATAATCTCCGCAATCCTTCTTCTCCATCACAACGCAATTCACTTCCTCATCTCTCTGTTTCATTCCTCCTTGTTCAAGAATGACTTCTGTCGACTTAATTTCTGAACTCAAGACTTTGGTATTTGACCAAGTCTTTCCATGGAGTGTTAATCTATCTTCCTCTCAGATCTCTCAAGCTCTTGAGAAGATTGAGCATCTTCTGACCTGTTGGCTCACTTCTCATCAGACTCACTGTCTTCAGAACCTTCAAGAAGTTCTGAATGATCTTCTCTGCCTGACCAATCGCCAGGAGGACATCGAAGCTCAGCTCCAGGGCATTTGCATGCTTCTGGAATACGAGGAAGATCACCATGAAGCGGATCAAGAGGCTGTCCAGGAGAATGTTGCCCTCAAGGAGGACCTGGCTACTCAGTTAGCCTCAATTGATAAGGACATTCGTCCTCTCCACCTTCAACTTCTCTCCATGAAGAATTCTCGAGCTTTCCTATTTGTCTAGGCTTAGTCTTCTTCCTTCCTCTCGATCCCTTGTACTTCTTCTCCATTCAATAATAATAACCTATCTTATTTGCATCACTTCTCTGTTATTGTTATTGTTGTTTGCGTTTTTCACTCTTTTTGATTATGACAAAAAGGGGGAGTACGTAAATTTGTTTTTGATAAATTTTTATATTACATAAAACCAGTAGAGGAGAACAAGTATCAATACTTATAGCACATAGATATTGTCAAGCGTCTCAGATAAGGAATACATTTTGAACTAATCTTGCTTCTGACGCCTTATTCCAATTATATCTAGACAACTCTATGTTATTATGTGATATACGCTAAGTTCTGAACCATCACTTCTGATGAGTATACATCCATTCAAGCGTAAATTCTGATCACATAACCAGACTCCGAATCTAGATTCTTCACAAATTCATCAAGTCATAGATTCAGGGGGAGTCAGGGGGAAACCCTTGCTCAGAATCCGGTGTTAACTCAGATTCAGAAAGAGCATTGCAAACCGTTACACAAGGATAAGTTTAATCTCTGATCCTTCCTTTCCTGTGTATTCAGTTTATTGTGTAAAAATTGTTCATCAAAATACTTGTTTTGTCATCATCAAAAAGGGGGAGATTGTAAGATCAAGGTTTGATCTGTGGTTGCATCTCTATGTTTTGATGATTACAATTAAGGTTTGTGATGATGAACAATTGTGGTACCCTAACGTTTGTCTTTTTAAGTTGTGACAAACAGGTTCTGAATCTGACCCAAGCCTATTCGTTCAGAAGAAGAAGAACCAAGGGCTACTAAAAAGAGAGCTCATTAACCTACCATGTTCGTTCTGAACAGTGGCAAATACTTCAGAAGCTCTGAAGTTGGAAGCTCTCAAGAAGATCTGAAGAACTCAAGTCAGAAGTTCTGAAGACCAGATGTTCCAGTGGAACGGTCCAGAAGCAGAAGACTCAAGTTCTGAAGATTTACAAGAAGTTGGTTCTGAAGGCCCAAGCTATTCTAGCTCTGACGATCAGAAGTTCTGAGGAACTCGTTCAGTAGCAGAAGTTGCATGGTCAGAAGAATCCAAGCTTCAATCTGACGATGATCAGAAGCTTCATCAACGTTCATCTGAAGCTCCTTCATCTCAAGTCAACTGGTGAAAGGACACGTCGCTATCACAGTACAACGTCGTACAAGTCTCAGTCTGTCCGCCACCTACCTTGTACAGCCTAGCAGTCTGATATTACAGAATTGCCACTCCAACGGATAAAACCCTAGCAACGGCTACATCACAAGCCTTGGAGTATATAAAGGCTGAAGGAAGAAGAAAGAGGCGGAAGAAACCGTGCTGAAAATATTCAACATATACGAACCATTCTCTTAGCATTATTTCTTCACTGTTCTTAAACATCTGAGTTTACTATTCGCTTGTTAGAAGCACTCATTGTAAACCCGAAACCTTTTACATCATATTGTAAAGTTCATCAAGAGACCAAGGTTGGTCGGATCTTGAGAGGACTGAATCAAGGCTGATTCAGTATTTAGCTAGTCTTAAGAGGATCGGTAGATCAGCTTCTTAAGAGAATACTAGTGAGAAAATCAGTGTACTGTTAGTCACTTAGCAGGTTGCAAAGTGCAGTTGTAACACTCATTGATTTTAGTGGATTGCCTTCATCAGAAGAAGGAAGAAATCACCTTCACAGGTGGACTGGATTAGCTTGAGCTTTTATCTCAAGTGAACCAGGATAAAATACTCGTGTGCTTTACTTCCTATCATTCAGCACTTAGTTTTTATCTTTGAGTTTTGAAAAAGGCCAAAAGTTTACCCGAGATACAAAAACTCTATTCAAACCCCCCTTTCTAGTGTTTTTCGCACCTTCATAAGGCTATGAATCAATCGTTCTGATTCATGCATAATAATTCAATTACAGTGCTTCTGGACTGTAAGGCTATGAATCAATCGTTCTGATTCATGCATAATAATTCAATTACAGTGCTTTTAGACTGTAAGGCTATGAATCTTCCAGATTCATGCATAAATAATTCACTTACAGTGCTTCTGGACTGTAAGGCTATGAATCTTCCTGATTCATGCATAAAAAATTGGTACTTTTGGATTCATAGTTATGAATCACTATAAAAGAAAAATAAATGATTTGTAGAAGAAGAAAGAAGAGAGAAGATAAAAAATAAAAATTATAACCTTCCACATGAATGTGGTACTTACTCGCTTGAAAGAGAATTGGAAGAACTTAGGAATTCTGGAGAGACGATCGTGCTGATAACGTGTTGTGAATAAAGTGTAGCAAGTAAGAGAGAAGGGAGAAGAGAGATATGAGAGACAGAGAAATAGTCTGATGGGGATGCTCTGCTAGGTGCAGACTCCCTTGTATTTATATTATTAGGTTTAGAGTGCTGAACAAGTATACATGTGGGTCTGGCCCATGGACTCTTAACTATGATGGGCATCCAAATATTCATAACAGTATAAGGATTTTACTTCAAAAATCAAAATCAAAGAATACAGATCAGATATGTTCTCTTGCACCTATTGCACAAGTGCACAGGATGATGACAAGGCACGTAAACAACCGTTAATAATAAATAATATAATGTATTTTGTATATTTTATAACATGAAAAATGACCGTATTTTGTTTTGGGGCAGATTTGAACCCGCGACACGGTAGTTCTTAAGGAGAATATAAAATGAAAGTCCATTTATTTACAAGTTTGCCACCGTGTTTTCAATGTTCTCATTTTCATAGGCTTTTCAGAGAAAACACAGAAAACAACTTTTTTTAATTTTCAAAATTGAACTCATTTCCGGAAATGTTTCCAAAGAAAATGTTTCCAAAAATTTAACCAAACATATTTTCACCACTATTTTCTGTTTCAAGTGAAAATGAAAATAGAAAACGCCCAAACCAAACAGGCCCTTAATTCCCCGCTCCCCAAATTCTCTTCCCCTTTCTCTCACATCTTCGAAAAATCTCAACCTCAATCTCTCTTCACATCTCCCTCACATTTCGGCAAACCCTCAACCTCTCCTCCCCTCAATTTGCACCAGTTCACCCACCTCTATCTTCCCTCGAGTCTCAAAATCATAACCCGCAATCTCTCAAACATAACCTAGTTGTCGCCGCTAGGCTCGCCCTTGTCGCACATATGCTCACCGCTCAAGCTCTCACCACACTTGTGCTCGTCACAACCTCAAACACAGACCCTTGAGATCTCCTGCAATTCTAAGGTATGCGTTTATTTATTTTCTCTCAAATTCATTATCCTCAACAAATTTGCAATATCTTCCATCTTTCACCAGAAGATTCATTGTAGATGTTATGTTGAAGCTCCTTCTCTCGAAGCCACAACACATTGTCTGGTTTTAGGGTTTCTGAACCCACAAGCACAAGAGGTAAGGTTTCATCTTTTTTATCTTCTTCTCACTCCATTCAGATTGCAAATGGGTAAGCTTGACTTTTCTATGTGCTTTGGCTTTCACTCTTTTGAATTGGGAATGATGTTTTTGAAATCATAATGTCTTCCAATGTACTGACCTTGTGTTAATTGTGTTGTCAAAGGGTGCTTCAACTTTGGGACTGATTATTCTGTGTACTGGGTGGAATGAACTTAATTCCCTAAATCTGCCTACTAACATTTGAAATCTATGATGGGGGTGTTGGAGATGTTGGTCTTGATGAATGTGAGATGGTTTGTTACTTTGATTATTTTCCTTTACTCTTGCTGCATCTGAAATTGGTTTCTGAGTGTTTTTCATGTATTCATCATTGAACCAAGGGAATTCTTTTTGTTGTTTTCTTTGTTGGGTTTGATGATTGTAGCAGCTTACTAAGGTACTGATACAACAGCTACACAAGCAATGGAGGGGAATGACATTCAGGGTCTTCCATGGGAGAGCTTAAACATAACGGGGTAAGCAAAAGCAAGCAATTGTGTATGTCTGTTTTAACAGTGGACTCTGCAGTGTTTCTTTTTGATTTGATAACTCATTTTTGAATCTAGGGGTCCCTTGACTTGTGGTTGTACCCTTGAATTATTTTTCTATGTGTGACAAACCCATTAAAATGGGAAACACACAGAACATCTTGTGAACTGAGTCCTCTGTTCCGTTACTATGCTCAGATTTTCCTGATATTATGTTACATTTAGATGGCTGACCAGTGATCTTAAACAATGCAGGAATCAATGGGTTCACAATAGTAATAACCTGGATCTTTTTGTTTCTCTTTTTCATTACATGAATGACTCATTTTAAGAATTCCAAACTCGCATGATGCAGGTGAACAATGCAGGAATCAATGGGTTCAACACACATAATATGGTGAGTGGACATGTTTTCTTCACTCTCTTCACTCTTGTGCCTTGGTATCTGCAAGTTCCCGATTTTTTTTGTCTTCAGCTGCTGCAAATGCTTATTCGGCCACACCTCAAATCTGAGAGCTTGGTCTCTACAACTTCCAATTTTTAATGATTATTATGATTTCCCTTTTTTCATTCCACGATTTCTAACTATGGAGGAGAATGCATCTAATATAATTAATGTTACTTAATAACATTTCTCAGATTTTGTTCTTGGAAGATATCCAAAGCAAAGATGTAATTAATTAGATTTTATGGATCAGGTTGATAGGAAAAGTGGATGCAGCTCATCGTCACAAGTGGATATAGAAATAACCTAATGATCAAGAAATCAACTTCTTTGCATGGCACAATTCAGCACTCGGTGAGAAAAAAAACCCCTTAACTTGCTAGCATATGCACAAATTTGATTGTTGACCCAAAGAGGGTTTGCCTTTGTTCATGTACATAGTCAGGTAGTAAGTACCCTTGACAAACGTCAAGGATTTGATTATTGTGTGTTTCCATAGCTCAAACTCTATGCTGGTAGAAAATGAGAAAATGAGAGAAGGGGTATCGGAGCATAATTTATCCTAACCACTGTTATGTCGGAAAAAAAATACATGTGTCTTGCATAAAGGGAAATGTTTGTCATCAAATTCAAAATCTAGTTCTGATCTTTGCAGCACTCCATAGAAGGTGCATGTGTAAGTGGAAAAAACATCTGATATATTTTTCTTTAAGTGATCTCAGCTGCACACTTATTTTCTTTGTTCCTTCATTTCTTTCTGTGATTGAGCCTTAAACCCGACAAATGTTCTATTTAAATGGATCAGGGAGCCAGTTTAGGGTGCCCATCTATTCCTTCTTTTGCTTTTTGTTCTACTATGGCATCATATCTTGTCCTTCATTCACCTTGATATAGATTTTCTAAGTTCATTATGAATGGATAGTGAAGCATTGTATATGGAAATAAATTTCACTGCTTTGCCTCTTTTGCAGGGTTCTGCATCATTTCTTCTAGGACTCTTTTTCATTTTTGTGAGCTGGCCAATAGTTGGTATAATACTTGAAATATACAGTTGTGTTTTTCTCTTCAGGTTTGTTGATGGATTTCATCTTGAACTTGCATTGGTACAAATCTTATCATTCAAAGTGTTCCTCTACCATATCCCTGTCGTCATATGGATTATACGGTTAATTGCTCGTCAGTTTTATGTGAAGATTCATTTTCAAAATTTCCTGAAAGCATGAACACACACACACACACACACAGGTTTAATACATCAGAAGACCCCTGTAATTGTAAAGGGAATTAAATCCAGGGCCTAGAAAATTTTTGCATCAAATTGAATCCCTAGAATTTTTTTTTTAATTCAATTAAGGCCAAAGTGTACCAGCCCTCAATTTTATCTCAGTCATCAATTTCACGTGGCTTTTATTATTATTTTTTAATTACAAAAATAATAAAAAATTATTTTTAATTTCAACTCAATTAAATAATCAGAATAAAAAAATTTTAAAACTTAATGAATAACCTAATCTAATAAACCTTAACTAAACAAACTAATAATCTGTAATTAATCATCTCACCCCATTCAGGGCTAATTAATCATTTTAGCACCTCTTTAAACCCTAGAAATTAAACCCAGAACACACCACCTAATTAATCATATTAGCAAAAACTTTTCCACTTCCAATTCCAGCCTTCTAATCTTTCATCTTCATCATTATCTTCTCCATCCACCTCTTACGCAACTAGAGCACTCGAAAGATAACAAGGAGTTGTGCGCAGCAAAGAATCCAGAGCTGCACCACAATTAATTTTAAATTCAAAAGCAATTTTTGGGATTAGCTATAGCTTCTAGTATGACAAAATATAAACTTATCCAAATAAACGTGTTATAAGGAGCAGTTTTCAAGCAAACAAAAGAGCAACATGTTACAGGATGAATACAAATTGCAAACTAATGGTCTTGACATCACATATATGATAATGAAGATAACGAAATTGAAAGAGAATTGAAATACGAACATAGATGTTGAGTTGGGTGGCCATGGTTGTTTCTGCAACTTAACCCTGGACCCATTTTGACCAAAAAAAAAACCTGGACCTGTTATCTATGTGTATCTCAACCCATTATCTTCTTCATCCACCTCTTACCTAGCCAGAGCTGCACCACCCTTACCTTCCACCATCGAGCCTCACCGTCAGCCCCAGATCCCAGATCCACGCACCACCACCGCCACCCTAGATCCACGCACCCCAGATCCCAAATCCACCAATTGCACCACCACCGCGCACCCTAGATCTACCATCAAACTAATCCTCTTTCATCTCCTCTGACCGCCGCCACTCCCTCCTCCTCCACCCCGATCGGATCCTGCCCACCATCTCAATCTCCCTTCTCTTCTTTCTTCTTCTTCCTTCTCTGCCTTCTCTCCTACTTCGATAGAATTTTAGATTAGATTAGATTAGGTTTTATTTTTAATTTTTTTTGGATAAGCAGGTTTTATTTTTAATGAAATGAGATGGAATTAAAAATAAATGAATAACAATAATTAGTATTAAAAAAAAAGATAAAAGCCACGTGGAAAAGCTGTAAATGAAAAAACTAAGACACATCAGCCGGAAACACACTTTGTCCTTAATTGAATTAAAAAAAATTCTTAGGGACGCAATTTGATGCGAAAATTTTACAGGTCCTTAAACTGATTCCCTTTACAATTTCAGGGGTCTTCTGATGTATTAAGCCTATATAGTATATTAGAGTAAACATAGATACTATTCTACTATTCAAACTACTTATTCATATGAAGAATTAAATGAAATTGGTCTTGTAAATGTACACATTTCCATTCACACTATTTAATATTTAATTAAATAGGGATAGACGTTTAGTGTATAAATATTCTCTGGTTGTATCAATAATGGAGAGTGATCTCTGGTGTAAATATAATAACATTTTCAGCCTTGATTACCAGTTTTCTATTAGCTAACCACTGGGATGACTCAAGTCATGAACAAGCTTGAGCTCAATAGTTGAGGGATGTCTAAAATGTCAGGGGTTATAGCCTACAAGAAACAGGAGAAAGAACTTGTGAGGAGGGGCTGCTTCAGTGTTTGAAACAAAGATTACTCACATTCAAAGGATGCAAGGCAGCCTTGTAAAAATTAATAATATTAGCAATAATAATTAAAACCAAAACAAAAACCCTTGGCCTCATATTCTCTTATTGTGACATGATGGCAGTTGATGCATACTACAATGCAGTTGATCAAATTGAAATAATTGACTTTCTTGTTCTTTGGGCAGCCTATCAAAGTTAACTGGGCACATGCTAGTGGCAGAGAAAAGATACATCAGGTTGGTCCAGAATTAGATATATAGATATTTATGTTTGAATAAAATATGTGCCCCTTTAGGAACTTTTAGCAAAGACATTATGATAATGGATTACGATATTATGAGAATATGTATGTTTCTTTTTTGAACAAAATGTATGTTTCTTTCATGTGGTACTAGCATGTAGAAGACATATGTCGCTGAGCTGCTTATAAAACTAATGTGGAATTTGTTAGAGGGGACATAAGGTTCATAGTTTTTTGCTCTAAAAATTGTGTATTCTATATACTAAAATGAAGTTGGAGATTTTGGCGGCGGTTGAAACCGCCACTAAATGATGATAAAACAAAAAATTATTGTGTATATAGCGGCGGTTGTAACCGACGCCAAAAGCCGACGCTATATTTAGCGGCGGTTAAAACCGACGCCAATAAAACCGCCGCCAAATATTTTACGTCGCCAGATTTAGCGTTAGTTTTTCAGATGACGCTAAGTGCTTTTGGCTGTTTTTAGCGGCGGTTACAACCGCCGCTAAAGGCAAAAATAGCCGCCGCTAAATCCCGGTTTATTTGTAGTGAATGCTATTTTCAATGGGGTAGACATGAATATGTTTAGGCTAATCAACACATGTGATGTGGCTAAGGAGGCCTGGGAGATTCTCAAGACTGCTCATGAAGACACATTAAGAGTTCCCATGTCAAGACTTCAGTTGCTCACAACCCAGTTTGAAAATCTTAGAATGAAGGAATATGAATCCATCTCTGACTTTCATATACGCTTGCGTGATCTAGCTAACACATCCTTTGCGTTAGGAGAACAAATATCTGAAGAAAAGCTGGCAAGAAAAATCTTCAGGCCTCTACCTAAGAAGTTTGATATGAAAGTTACTGCCATTGAAGAAGCTCAAGACATCAACAACATCAAGGTTGGTGAACTCATTGGGTCTCTGCAAACATTTGAGATGTCTCTCAATGACAGATCTGATAAGAAGAAATCTGTATCGTTTGTATCCAACACTGAAGAAGACAAAGATCAGAGTGAGAAGGATACTGGTGAAAGTATTTCAAAAGCTATAGCAGTTCTTGGTATAAATTTTAACAAAGCGTTGAAGAGATTTGACGAAATGTTAAGGACAAATGTTCAGGACAAGTCGCCCGACATCACCAGGAACTTTGATTTTCAATGCAAAGGCAAAGATGAAGATAAATCTAGCAAAGCAAGATGGGTCCAGTGTCTTGAATGTGAAGGGTATTGTCATATCAAAGCAAAATGTCCAACGAAGAAACAAGGAAAGGGGATGATGATCACTTGGTCTGATGAAGATTGTTTTTAGGCTTTTTTCTAGGGGTTGCTTTTCATGATTTAAATTTGAAGCTATTGTTATTTGCACCCCTAGGAAGTAGGAATAATTATTGGTCATGGTTTAATGAGTATCTGATTCAAAATCAACCGTGGATTACTTCTCTATGCCAAAGGTCGAGCTGCTCTGCAACTGCGTCTTCCTCCCAGTTTTCTTGCCATGGTTTGGGTTTTGATATGCTAGAGTCTTCATCTGCCTTGGCTTCTGGTGCTGCAATTTCTTCTCGTACTAGTTCGGCTGGTTCTCTTTCAAGTATTCCTTTGTATGCCTCAGGAGTGGGTTCTTCCAACGCTATTCTTTTGGGTTCTTCGGCATCATCGGGTTTTGATTTTGGGTCGTGTTCCCACTCCGGTTCTTTCTGCGATACTAACGTGCCCTTTCCGAAGGAGGATTCTGATTTGGGTGGTCAGGTTTTTCTTTCTGGGGTTGGCTTTATGGACCACGATTTGCCAGACCTGCCAAGGGAGGAGGGTGAGGATGCAGTGCAAGCTTCTTCTTCTTTGGCTGAAGAGGGTATCATTTTGGAGGAGTTTGATCCAGTACTAGAGTTCTCTCCGCCGAAGCCGCGGCCTCGAGGTCGTCCTAGGAAAAAACATTATGTGAAGAGTGTTTCTAATGGTTCTCCCCGTAGGCCTCGCGGGCGTCCTAGAAAATCAGACGGCTTGGATAGTTCAAGTATTCCTCCTCTTGTTGATCGTACTCCTTCTTCTGGAGGCTATTTCACTCGTGCTACAAAGGCATGGTGTTTAGAAAAATATGTGGGTATGGTGTTCCCAGGTAGTGATGATGAGGCTATTCGTGGTTTGGAGGAGGAGCTTAGAGAGAATTGGCATGTTGGCTTGTAGGTGTTTGATGTCGGTCTGTTGGGTTTTGTGCTGGTTTTGTCTGTTGGTTTGGGCTCATGCTACTGTTAGCTTATGGTCCAGCACTCTTTTTCCTCTCTTGGGTTTTTCCCACTGGGTTTTCCCTTGAGAGGTTTTAATGAGGCTGGCCATGTGGGGGTTTTTTAGTTGCAATTGTAAGCCCTTTATTACCTATCTTGCCAACTATGAGAGGGTTGTTCTCATAGATTCTTCTATTAATATTAACTATCTCTTGTTCTCAAAAAATAATAATAATCTGCTTTTAGTTAAAAAAATTCAAAAGCTTAAATTTGAAAAAAATAATTAATATAAATAAATTTTACACAGCCATTCAATTAAATTTTGTCATATCATAAAATATATCTATGTTTTAGTTAAAATTTAAAAAGAAAGTTATTATTCCTTTAACTTGGCATGATGTCGTTGGTTGTCAGTGTAAAATTGTTTTTCAACGACATGACATATCCATTAAACTCTTAAAAATATTATTAAAAAGTGATTATTTTAAAGAAAAAGTTGAAGGGAAAATTGTACTAACCTCTCACTATTCCACTTACCTCCCATTTATTTTGTAAAATATGTGTTTTTTCTGAAAGGCAAAGAAGAATTATTAAAGAGAAGCACTAGGAGGGCAACAATGCAATACAAATAAGACACAAAGAAAGAAAATGAAACAATAGCAGACAAGGAAGAAATCTTCCAAGCACCTACGACTAAAGCACAACAATAGTCAAAACCAACCCAAAGTATACTAATTTAAAAGTATGTATTTGCGATCTAGGCACTCTAATATATACCCTCCAGAGAAGACAATTCCAGGTCTGCTATATGCACCCGCTTAGACAGCAAAACCAACATAATTCTGAATCCAAGGCAGCTCACACAGTAGAGAGACCACATAGGACCAAATAGAGACCACTGCATCCTTGGCTAAACATCAAAGCCATTGACAGTTCAGTAAAATCAGCAAAATACCCACAATCAAAGCCTGCAAGTTTTGAATAACCCTCTCCAAACAAGTCGATCTTCTGCAGCTGCCAATAATTCTTGCCCAAAATCAGATCCCTCATTGCCATAGTTCTAAGATTAGTCCAAAATTTGTAAACTCCCAAGATACCAGTTCAGATCCCCCCTCCCAAACAAGGTCGTGGATTATTCGACCACTCAAAGAGTGAATAAGAGAATCCCTTCCATTTGTGCCGTAGCCAATTCCAGGATCGGAACTTTATTGAGTCCAAAGCCTTAGCTAAGTCATCGTCAATTGACTTGAAAACAGCTTCGTTTCTCATCAACCAAACGGTCCAAATGCACGTACACCACACCAAAGTCCACCCGGACTCTTTGCAGCTACCCCCGAACCAGCGATGTTGCTCAAAATGACTTCTGCAATCATCTGGCAGTGTATTGTCTATCCCCCACCAATCATAACATAGCATCCTCAACCTCCACGTGAATCTACATGAGATTGAGAGCAGAAGATGATTTGTGGACTCCTCCTTGTCCTGACAGAAAAACACATATACTATCTTGGCCTCCAGCAATGATGTTGCGCTTTCGGAGATTTTCCTTCGATGAGATTCTATTTAACAAAGCCTTCCAGCTAAATGCCAACACATTAGAGGGTGCTGGAATTTTCCACAGTCTCTTGAAGACTAAATGTTCTTCAGAATCATAGCCTCCAAGTTGAGCTTTGTATGCCGAGTTCACAGTGAAAACACCATCAGCTGCTGTTGTCCACCACCAGCCATCCTTGCTGCCCACTCTTGGCCTGAAAGCTCTTATAAATTGCATCATATTCTCTAGCATTTGTAAAATATGTGTACTTCCCCTCTTTTATATATCGTTTTTTTAAACTTTATATATAATTTATTTACAGCAAATAAAATATTTTCTAGTATTATAATAATAATTAATAAATCTTATGGGAGATTAATGCAATAATTATAAATCTTAGAATGTTCCTAAAAAAGAGAGTGGTTAATGTGTTGTTAAATAATAGATGTAAAGTTAGAGCAATAATTTACTGAAACAAAGATTAGATTCTACTTTTCCTCTTGTACCCGATTGGATTCTATTATATTAGATTAGATATGCTTGTTTCAAAAAAATATAGCCAAATCTAAACTTGAACTTTCTGATGTACGCCAATATTTAAACTTTTTTTTTCTGCATTGGAAAATAATTTAAACTTTTTTTGAAAACCAAAAAAGTTGAAACTTTTTTTTTTAAAGAAAAAATATTTAAATTTAAACGTGAGTTAAAGATAAAAAGATAGAGAAGGGGTTGGCTAAAGATTAGATATGCTTGTTTATGAAAAAACGTAATAAATACCACGGGTGAAGATATAATTTTCACACTTGAGAGACTGAACGGCTTTCTTTCTTTCTTTGATTCTTTCTCGAGATGGAGGAGATGAAAACGACGAACGAGTTCAGAAACTTCGACATTGTTTCAGAGGTCTCAGATCATCACTTTCTAAAAAGCAGCAGCGGAGAAAGCATCATGGACAACCCTAACAGTGAAGCGCACAAGAGGATCATGAAGGAGTGGGAAACCCTAGAACAAAACCTACCCGAATCCATCTACGTTCGAGTCTACAACAACCGCATTGATCTCATGAGGGCGGCGATCATCGGCGACACCGGCACACCCTACCACGACGGCCTCTTCTTCTTTGACATCGCCTTGCCCTCCTATTACCCACACAATCCGCCCAAGGTCCACTTTATCTCGTTCGGGAACCGAATCCACTCGTTCCTGCGTCCCGACGGCAAGGTGTTCCTGATGCTCCTCAACACCCATGGGACTCTGTGGGAGAGGTGGGACCCATCATTTTCCACTCTTCCTCAGGTACTACTCTCCCTCAAAGCTCTCGTCCACAGAGAGAAACTCTACGACCGCAGTTTTGAAATGTACGAGCACACGTGCCGCCTCTCCCTGCAGCTTCTTCTCAGCCCGCCGGAGCACTTCGAAGCCTTCGTCAACAGCCACTTCCGCGACCGTGCACCGGTGATTCTCTCGACTTTAACAGATTTCGTGGACGGGCGTTGCGGGAATTTCGGATACGCATCTGTTACAGATAAGGTTTCTTCGCCAGAGATCCTTAAGTGGGCGGAGGCCTTTTATCCGGTGATGGTTGAAATCTTTAGACTCTGCGGTGCTCCATTGGATGCTTCCTTCCACAGGTTTTGGTTGACATCCTTGAGCTGGAATGGATTCAACCAGAGTGAAATCAAAAAGAGGGGAATCCTCAAGAAAGTGATGAAAGGGATAAAATCAGTGTTTTGATTTGAGTGACCATATGAGCCTTTACTTTTATTTTTATGGTTTTATTAACACTACATTTTCCATAAGTGATGCTTTTGAGTAATGTATTTAGTTATTTACAATTGTCTTTTCATTCTTAATTATCTTCGTATATCATCTGTCACTTGCTTGCTTGCTAGTTGGTGTTCAAGTAATTGATTTCCATTTTCCTTAATTAATTGTCAAAAAGAAATATTCAATCTTTGGTTGAACGAAAAATTATAATAGTAACAAACAATTCTATACATAAGTTAAATAGTTGGATTCCTTAAGCCTATACTTCAAAGGTTCGATCCACGAGCAATGTGTATGGATCAATGAATTTGTTAATTAGAATAGACCTACTCACTTAATTTAATATGATCTCCAAGTCTCGAGTAGATTCATTTCACAATCTTCAATTACGGGCTATCTTTTTTTTTAACCGAATTACGTGGAAAAAACATTATACGAGTGTTGGGGCCATGGTTAGGAAGTTTCTTCTCCAAGGTATTCAAGACAGGGCTGTCTAGCGGTCGGTTACGGTTGGTTTCGGGTCGCTGACGTCGGATTTTGTCGGTTGATAACACCCCTAGGCCAGAAGCGCCACCGTCCGTTCACATCATCGGTTTGATCGGGTTTTGGATTTTGCGGGTTGCGGTTGTGACAGGTCGGTTAGACGGTAACCAACAGTGACACCATAAGAGAAAAATAATACAAAGAACCGAAGAGAAGAGAAGGAAGAGAACTAAAAAATTTCACTAAAAGTTGAACAATTCAATCAGATCTAAACCAAAAAAAGAACTAGATTGCATGGAGCCATGGAGGAACCCAGAACCATTGATGAACCTAGAAATTAAACAACCCAATTGCATTGTGAGGGAGAGGGAAGCGACCTAGTACCGGCCCCGACGGAGGAGGGCGAGTGGCAGAGCGGGAGGAGGATCTGGGTATGGTGTAGTTCATAAGCCCCTTTGCCTCATTGGATGCTTCCTTCTACAGCTTGGAGTTGTCATCCATGAGCGAGAGCATAATCAAAAAGGGGGGAATGCTCAAGAAACTGATATATTTGATAAAATCATTGGGTGGCAGCAAGGCTTGTAAGTGTGCTAGGGCGTTGGGTTGAGAAACTTACTGTCATTGGTTAAAGCTTGCAGAAAAATTTGTATGAGTTTATATTTGGTTTTGGAATAAGTTTTGACGCATTGCTTTCTTGTGATTCTCCGGAAATCGTAGAGTATATCAAATCTATTGAGTCATTGCATTTTAGATTTATTTATTGAACCAAACTCTATTTTTTTTATACTTCTTATTGGGTCTAAGGCTGGATGTATGGAATGCACCGGTTGATTTGGAGGCAACCTCCATCTAATTGATTTTGTCTTTGTCTCACGATTTACGACCCAATAGAGTAGTTTGTTTGTTTCGTTTTATATTTCTGTATGTTTAAAAAAAAATATCTCGTGCACACGACCATCTTGCCAAAAATACATCTAATATTATATAGTTTGAGAGTCATCAGAATCTTATGTGTCAGCAATCTAGAGCTTCCATACTTTTAGGTACACGTGTCAAGCTATCAAAATTCATGGCATTTTCAATATGCAAACTTGATAATTATTATACACTAACTATTTCAAAATTCAAAATATAAGGTAATTTTAAGAAATATACACTATTTGAGGAATATACTATTCTACTTTGGAAAATACACTAAAGAAAAAAAAAATTAAATTCACACGTATGCTCTCAATTCTACATGTGACCACAACAAACCAAACATGCTATTAATTTTAAAAGTTAGTTACTCTTTTAAGAAAATCATTTTAAATTTATGGCAAATTTTTTTTTAACGAAATTTATGGCAAGTTTAGTTTCTTTTTTGAAAGCCAAGTTTTTTTTTTGGTACAATTGAAAGCCAAGTTTAATTCTTCACTTCAGAGTTATTTGATTTTTTTTTTCCGATGTACCAAAAAAAAGAGTTATTTGATTTTGCATTATTTTCAGGTCAAACGGTGCAGATTTTTTCCAACTAAATGTCACTATTCAATGAATCTATTATTTTGAAAAGTTCAATTTTCTGGCATTTGCTCTACAAAATTCTCATAACAAACTATGTAACTGGGAAATCAAAAATATCTCATTTCAAATTAATTGTTAAAAAAGTATATTGTTATGTTCTACGAGAAGATACAAAATACATGGGTCATTGATGGTCGTACTATCACTCTCATTGTTATAATTTGTTATTTAATTTTTCTTTTGGTTTCAGGTAACCTACATTGTTGTTAGACCTTGATCGCACATTTGGCCGAGCAATTCAAGCACCATAATCATCAATATGTTGCTTCTCAAATTCTCTCAGAGATCCATTCAATATATATATAGACCAACCTATCTTCATTCCAAGCTATTTTGGACCTGTTTGCAAGATATCTTTTTTGGTTTTGATTTTAAGTTGCTTTATAATATTCCCTGTGATTTGATATGCTTTGTGTTTGTTTGTGAACACGTTAAAAAAATTGGTTTTTTAACTGTGTTGTGTTTAATGCTGCTAGGTCTCTTGATAAATCCAAACTTGCTTATAAGATTGTGTGAAAGAGAAGGGGAACATAGAAGCTTTCAAAAATCATACCAGAGAAAACAATGTTTGATGAAAGGAAGAAGATGACTCATTAAGAATTGATATTCTTGCTACAGCCAGCCCTGAATGAGAAAGGAGCTACTCATTGAAAGTGGTATTTTTCCTTAATTTTGTTGATATAAAAATCTACCATTGGGTAAATATTCTGATTGTGTGCACTCATCAGTCTTCAGTCTTCAGATGGCAAATCGAAACCTTTTTCCTTTTTTTTTCATTCTTTCTCATATGGACTTGGTGAGATTTGTGAATTTTGTGCCCATTTCAGTTGACACTATGGGGAAAGGAAATCAAATGCACCTATGTGCCACTTAGTCACTTCAAGAACTACAAGTGAAGGTGGAGAGAGGCTTTTTGATTCTTGGTTTTCAATGTAAGTTCTTCTAATGGGAGCTTTTACTAAACACCAATATTAAGATTTTATATTTCTGGAGTTTTCAATGTAAGTCCTTCAGCAGTAGCTTACTTGATTTTTCTTCCCTTTTGGCAAAATTTGATGTAATTGACAGTATTTGTTGGGGAATTTTTACTTTCGCGGGTTGGCCTCTTCAAAGAGCACAGGAGTAAGGAGTTCAATAAGCAGGTACCACAGACCGGTCAAATCCAATTAATATTCAAAGAATTTCATTTTTCTATGATAAAGAGCTCACACATACAGGAAAATGATAGAGTGAAGAATGATGTTTTAAAACTAATATCATTTTTATATTTTTATTTTTGGCTCAATAAAAAAATTACAATCAAATTTTAGGTTCTTCCAAACTAAATTTTAGGTACATAATAAAAAAGTATTTATGACATTGTTATATTTAAAAGTAATCTATCTATCTATCTATCTATCTATAATCTATAATCTATAATCTATCTATATGTATCTATCTATCTATAATCTATCTATCTATAATCTATAATCTATCTATCTATCTATCTATCTATCTATCTATAATCTATATAAAAGGAAAGTTTTGGCAGCTAGAAGGGTAAAACAGTAATTCAATATATCATTATACATTATTGAATTAATTTCCTGGATATTTTTGTAATTTTACTAATTATTGAATAAAAAATCAATTGTGACCGTCTATTGACTTTGATCTTGACCATTGATTCTTGGATAGCAACTTCTTCAAAAAAGTGAAACGTATGATTTTACAAAAACGTGAAACGCCAAATTTTGTGAAACGTCTTCCCTCTACCTGTTAGCCTTTCCAATTTTAATGGATTGGGAGTTTAATTTTTCTGACCTTCCAATACTCTCGCAATTGGAACCTGCATCGCTACTATAATTTCAATGATTTTCCGTTCTGAAATCATTGGAGGGTATATGATCGATGGCAGACTCGAATCAGGTGGTCTCTGCCACACCCCGATGAGGTTCACCTACTCTCTCCGGCTGAGACGACGTCTTTCATGGCCGGGGATGGAGCCACCAATCACCATTGAGGGTTAGGGATCGAGGGCAGAGTTTGAATGGTCCCAGGCGCACAAGAGGGAGAGGAGGGATCAGAAAAGGGTATCTGCATCTCATGCGGATCATAAGAGAGGTGAGCCTGTGAGGTTGTCAGGAAATTGCGATGGTGAACACTACTACAGAAAAGGCTTTTCGCCACGGTTCCGCACGCCCTTTAGCCACGGTTTAACCGTGGCGATAGCTTGCGTGGCAATTGCTCAATTGCCACAGTTCAAGGGCGAACCGTGGCAATTGATTCGCCTATTACCACAGCCGGTAAAGGATAACCGTGGCAATAGGGTCCACATATTGCCACGGTTACCCACTCAACCGTGGCAATAGAGTCCACATATTGCCACGGTCAAGTACGTAACCGTGACAATATGAGGCTTTTGTACCACGGTTTTTTAACCGTGGCAATATGTTGTACACCTGGGCTGTGCAATTACCACGGCCAGATTTATGTTTTTTTTATTTGATCTGGTCTATGCATAAATTGCAGTACATTTTTTCAAGAAAAATAAATTTCATAAAATCTCATGTTGAGAACAACATTCACATATTCTAACAGAATTACTCAAATATTCCAGCCTTGAATAACAAAACAATACTAAAATCCATGTCACTTTACTAATTTGTCTAAAACAATACTAATTATTGTTGAGAACATACTCTCTCAAGAAATTAAAGCAAGCTACATCAGTTAAAAGCATGAATTAACAAAGTTTTGTTGGAATTAGAATCGGATCTAGCTGCATCCAGAAAGACGCGAGGGAGAGTAGAGCATCTGCAACAACTTGCCATAATGCACACTGTAGCAGAAAAACAGCAGTCCATCACCAACAGCACAGCAGAAGCCGAAACAAAAATACTACAATGCCAAATTTAAACAGTGCAAACACAATTGAGCAACACTATGTCAAAGTCACTACTTTGTTTACATGCACTTTGATAAAGCTAAAAATAACCAAACTCTTTTTGTTCTAGGAAGAAACATGTAGCAAATAAATCATGGAAACGGGTCGTTTGAGAGGGAGGAATGTATATTAGTTAAATGCAAAGCACTAAGTAGTAAACCAGAAGTAACATGGAAAAAAGGGGAAATGCATGTCACCTGTTTAGGCCTTGTCATTATTGTAGGGCTATGAGTTGTATATCCTTGTGTTGCTACTTTGCTCTGTTTGAGTTGATTTTCCAAGGGACCAAGCCTTCAAAAAAGCAACACACGAGGTAAGAGGGAGGGAAGTTATGTATGTACATTTAGGAAAAGAAGGAGAAAAAAATGGTGAAGCAAGCAAGCAAACTGATTGACATGGTAGAAAAGCCATGAACCATGAGGAAAATGGGGGAAATGGCATGGCCAAGTTATTCCCTGACTATAGATTGTTTTTTCCATCTAAGAAATGATCCAATTGTAAACCACTACATACTTTCAATTCCCCGATGCCATGAATCATGTGGAAAATGGGGAAAATGGCATGGGCTCAAATTAAACACTGAAACAAATTATACATGAATAGGATAAAAAAAAACACTAGTAAACTCCAAGACCCTGAAAGTTTTCACACCTCACAGTCATTTGTAAAACTGAATCACTATATCTCACTCAACAAAAATGAGAACATAAGACAAAATAAGCAACCAGTGGACTAAAATCAATAAGAAAATGACTCACAGAAGTCTCAGTTTCTTCATGGTTGGTAAAGAATGAGGGATATTTTGGCTCAAATAATTGCAAGCCATGTTTCTGCAATAAAGAAGATTCATCAGAAAAACTCACTGCTGAAGACACAGGGTCACATAAACAAATAGAATTCACTGATGAAGGAAAAAATCATCAGAACAATAGGCTTACATATGTGTGGCATTGGGTGGCAAACTATATGGTATCTCACCAACTATGTTGTTAGAAATCACATCCATGTGGAAACAAGTAAGTCACATATGTTTACAGTGAAACAGAACAACTTGAAATATATACACAATTACTTACATATGCTTCAAGTTTTGTAGATTGTGAAGCAAGCCTCCGAGATACCTAGTGATGTTCAATCCTTGAATTTTGCTGCATAAAGACAAAAAGTAGGTAATTAAGGGGTTCATTAATTAGTGGCAATGAAGGGTATATTATAAACCTTGTACAAGTTAATCTCTCAAAACAGAATTAGTTGGAGCATAATAACAAAATTAAACCAAACTGATCAACTAGCAGACTAACATGTAATAGCTTTCCTAACCAATTACATAACTGTGAAGACTAACTATATTACTTCCTCTAACACACTCCAAAGCACCATGATAACCTCCAAAAGCATATTCACTGCCATAATTTTCATAGTAGCCATATCCACTGTCAATGCAGTCATGACCAAGCTCAGAGCCATGGCCATGCTTAAGAGTATTTACTGATGTTGTTGTCATCATAGTTCCTATATACATCCTTCCTGCTGCCGTAGCCAACACCATGGTCAAACCCATGAGCATAGCCACTATCATAGGCTCATAGCCATCCCCATAGACCTTTTCTTACCCACCTTCACAGTTTTTTTTTCAGGCAGTTTCTTTTCCATCTTCTTAATGTCTTATGTTTGAGTCCTGTGTATAAATAAAAGTAAAACTCTAGCAAGGAGCGCTAGCTCTACTAGGATGTGAATGTACCCTGCTTAGATCTAACTGAACGTGATAATCATTTTAAGTACTTCAATTTTGAACACTTTTTGAGATGTAATATGAATATGATCACCTTGGTGTAGAAGTTTACCATGCTATCATCTTTTACATCATTGCAGAATCCAAATTAGAACCCTGCAACAGCAACCACACTTTTTAACAATCTCTGTCCCCTGTGAGAGACAACATTCTGTGCTATGTCTGTTTCATGACTTTCATCTGTCCCTTGCCTTTCTCCATTTTGGACCTTCCTTCATCCGAATAGGCAAAAGAAACATATTATAAATAAATGCAAAATTTACTATGACATGCTAAAACTCAAAGCTTCCCCAACAACTAAAAAGCCAAAGCCATATCAAAGTGAAAAAAAAAACGAAAAACAAAAAATATGTTCTTGAATGAATCATTACCAGGACTGTGGGAAGAACTTATAGAACTACCATTGAAGTTCTGACCCAGTTGCTTAAGAGCTTCAGCTTGCTGATTTAGGATCAAAGTGCACAATTGCAGCTCAAATAATTTCAAATAGAAATTCTTAAAATAAAATCAGACCACAAATATTTAAACTTTCATATTTGAAAACCCAAATGTTGGCAAATTTACAATAAAATAGACTAAGATTGGATGACTGAAAGCATGTTATTCTCAAGTTATGAAACATGAAAAAAAGAGCTGTTTTAGTACAGGACTTGAGACCATTCTATAGGAAATGGAACATGAGCACTCAGTATCCTGTGAGGAAAATGAAATGCTCAAGCAAGAGTTGGGGTGCTAGTTCTAAATGTAAGTATCTATAGTGTGAACAAGCAAGAGATCTGCTCTATATGGAAACAGAAGTCTAATGAAAACATGAGCAATGGGATAACGAAGACATGCCTTACTAGTAATGCTTCTGAACAAGTGGAGAGTTCTTACCCAAAGGTAGCACAAGTCTAATGAAAATCAGAAAGAGGTTACAAACATGAAATGTTCTTTACCAGTAAAGATAGAGACAATGTGCTTCAGAACAAAAGTCCAATGAAAATGAAAACAAACACAAGAGCACACCTAACTAGAAAATATTAGTCAATGTGATTCTGAACGGAAGTTTATAAGAAAATGAGAACAAGAGGTTACACACAACGTGCTTCACCAGCAAAGATAAAGTCAAAATATTTCTGAACAAGTCACAGTTCTTCCCCAAAGGAAATGCAAGTTTGATGAATTAGAAACAATATAATTTGGCATGAGGACGAAGTTACAAAGTAAACTAGGAAACTCATAAAGCCCCACTTATTTGGCTGCTCCTTCAAACAAAATTTGGTTGATGACTCGAGATTTCACATTAAATTTAGTTGGATGAAACCCAATATAGATAAAATTTAATTTGTCTACTCTACACTATAGAGCATGCTAAAGACTCCACACAAGAATGGCAAATGAGCTCAGAACTTTGAAGTAATTTACCCAATCAACCAAACTATCCTCTTCATAATCACCAGTGTTGTCTACCGGCCGTCGTCCTGTAATGAGCTCCAATAGCATGATACCAAATGAGAAAACATCAGATTTCACAGTTAATTTGCCACTTGATGCATACTCAGGAGCCAAATACCTGAATAAGAAACCAAGTGATTAGACCAATTTGGTATTAGCAGACAGAAACATACACATATAATGATATAAAACTTTGTGAATTGTTTGGTTTATTAGTATTTTACCCAAATGTTCCCATCACACAAGTAGAAACATGTGTTAGTGTCTTGATTAAACTTTGCCAATCCAAAATCTGCCACCTGAATAGATAAAACCAATGATTACCAATAGGAATCAAGAGCCACAATTCTTAAAATATCTCTAGCTCATGAAATTTGATATACATACTTTGGCATCAAAGTTGTTTTCAATTAGAATGTTTGCACCCTTTATGTCTCGGTGAATGATGCGAGGGTGACCTGATTGATGTTTCCCATAAGTTAATAACAATGATTTCATCCTTTTAACAAAAAAAAAGTCTACACAAATTGATTATTTAAGAGAAGATAAGCATGCATATCACTTACAATCCTCATGTAAATAAGAAAGTCCTTTGGCTGATCCAATCGCAATTTTGAGCCTGGTGTCCCAGTCCATCAGTTGTACACAAGGATCACTACCATTCCATCCTTGAAGCTCTGGTGGGTAGTTCAAGGTTCTGTATAGGTCCTGGAGAGCAGCCACTGCTCATAAAAAAGAAAATTACAAGAAATTGATTAGTAGTTTCAAAAATCAAACACTTTTCGACTGAATTGATTCAAAGAAATTCCCAAGTATATCTATGACATTGGAACCTATACAATCAATTTCAACTACTCATATCATCATATTCAAAAAAGATTACAAAATTTCCTTCACTCCTTCTCTAACCTTGGTCCCTTGAAACCCTAGCTAGCAAATAAAATAGCCGTGTGAGAGATAGAGGGAGGGAGAGAGTGTGAGAGACAGAAATGCATACCTAAAACGACTCTAGCATGACGATGATGGGCGATGGCGCGACGAAGAACAACCACAGAGAACGACGCGATGGAGAACAAAAGAACGAAGGAGGAAGACGCGACAGAGACCTGTAGATGATAGAGGAAGAGTAACGAGCTTGACCTCACGAAGAGGATAAGCGAGACCATGGTACCGTCGTCGTGAACAGAAGAGAGGCTGCGAGGTCGACCTCGAGAAGAGAGAGCTTGGGTCTGCCGCCGTCGTTTTGAAGGGTTGGAGTGTGGAGAGTGGGATAGAGGGGAGAAGGTTTAGGGGTATCTATTGTCACGGTCCCTTAAAAAAATAATAAAATATTGTCCCCTATTACCACGGTTCTGTTTATAACCGTGACAATTGAGCTTTTGCCACGGTTCCGCCTATAACCGTGGCAATTGAGGCGTGGCAAAATGTCATTTCTGTAGTAGTGGAAACAGGGAGTGGAAGAAGCGATTGATGATTTTGGGAAGAAAGAGATTGCTTTTGCGTCGTTTTTGTCTTCCGCTCAGGTCAGGTTACAAATCAGTTGTTATTTTCCTTCACTATTTTTGCATGTTCTGTTCTCTGCATTAAGTTTTGACCCACAATTTCCATTTCTAAATTGTGAACAGGGAACAAAATTCTCATCGTTCTCTTCAGTTCCGGTAAGTAATCACTGCTAATAGAACTTACTCTGTGTACCTCTTACTCTTCGATATGTGTTATAGATTGGTTGGTGGTTACAGTTGAGGTTTTTTTACATTTCAAGTTCGAATTGCGAGAGTGGAGATGAGGATAACGAGATTGTTAAAGACAAGGGGCAAGAAATCCTGATTTTCGCCTGTGCTGTTGGTAATTTATATGAACTCATTCTTTATTTGGATTTCCCATCTCTGTTTGTTCTTAAATAAATTGTTCTGAATCCTTGAAGTTTCAACTTTTGAACAAATTGGGTATCATTTGCTTCCATCGTTTCAATTGATTAGGCCTTAGAAGGAAATACATCATTAGAAAATTGGTTGTTGGCTTTGTCATCTATTTTATTCTTATCAGAGCTTCCATCAGACTCTTTCTTACCCCTTTGTTCCCCATTTTCAGTTTTTGGATGCAGAGTTGATTTTTTTGTGGCCATTTGATTTTGTTTATGTGGAGTTTCTGGTGTAGTTTTCCTCCTCATTTAGGGATATTAATGATTTATACGGGTGCTCTTATTGGTATTATTGACTCAATATGTCTGTTACTAATTCTGTTTAATATCTCCCTTGCTTCAATCTTTCAATTTGACTTCTGAGTCTAATTTATGAATTGTGTGAGAAGCTAAGCAGTAGATGTTCTTTTTCATTTTGACCCAGTTCTATGAAGCTCCTTAGATGCAGCTCTTCATAATTTCTGGGTAACCTGCACAAGAGCTAAGCGAAACGCATCTCTAAAAGTGAGATCAATTTCTTCCTGCTTTCAATGGCATTATTGCAGCTTTGGTTGACATTGCTATCCTTTTCGAAGCTTATACATGGACCATAGTCTTCAAGATGAGGTAGTCAATGGAAAAGATGATGGTAATGGCCTAATGGGTATGGTTCTTAGCCACCACAGGTATACGGTGTTTAGCCATTAGATGTTGAGTTTTTTGCTATTTTTTGAAGACATATCAAGGTAAAGTTTTCGATTTATTAATTTGCCTTTTTTTGTGAAAGTGTTTATTTCAATATGATTTTAATTTTTCAACTAATTAACCCTTATTGAAATTTTTTACTGTCATAGGAAATGTTCTGCAAAATGTAGTAGTTGTATATTTCCCACTCAACTTCATAAATATATTCTTCTATAGGTGTTTAGTTGGTGAAAAGATAGCTTGAAGGGGAAGAAGATTGGAGCATGTTTTTAGCTGAATATATAATTGTAAATAGAGGTGGATGATGGGTAGTTCCCTGAAGATTCTGATGCAGGAAATGATGTGAACATGTTCTGAGGTTATTGCCCAAGGGGCCAAACTTGGTTAGTAGGACAAAAGAATGATGTGTTAGCTTTTGGAAACTTTAGAGTTTGGACGTATGTTTGATTAATTACTTGCTTTTCAACACATTTGTAGATTGTAGTGCTATATTGTATTTTAAGCTCAATTTGATAGTTGATTTACTGCCCACATTTCTAAATTCTCTTTGTGTCCTTCTGATTTCATCATTGTTATTGCCACTATTATTATTTCTCTTTTTATATATTTATTTTATTCTGAACTGTTCCAGAAATTTAGAAAAAAAAAAGTCAAACAACTCTCAAGAGCATTGGTATTTAAAATATTTCAAGTTCATGTGCATTGTTGAGTGAAAAGTCTTCCTATTAAAGAATTAAGTTGTGCAAAAAGTAACTATAACCACCCGAATCTTGGAATTTTATGTTTCAAAAGATGGCATGAGGGTAACATGATAGTTATATGGTTATATTTATTGCTATGGAGTTGAAATATTTACCTTGAACAAAATTTCCTTTAAATGTGTGTAACAGTATATATATAGTGGAGGAATCATATGAGAAAGTTGAAAGCACTGTGTTTGGAAGCACTGTGTTTGGTTGGGGATAAGCATTGAGTGTTACTCGATTATATTTTGCAACAATCTCAGGCTTTGATCAAATATCTATGGGGGTATTATCATTGAAATTCAATTTACCTTCCAAGTCCCTATCATGATGTAGGATATAGCTGGAGTTTATATCCCTATGTTCTATCACGGGTCTTCACTCCTCATTAAGCTTTGATATAAGAAATATTTATGTTAGAAGGCTATTTTTTGAAGACTATATATCTAAGGTATAGTCTTAATTTAGAGAAAGACGTTTCCGAAATGCTACTTCTTCAACATTAAATCTCTTATAATTTAATTGTTTGAGAATTCTTCCTTTTTTAACTCTTAACGTATCATTAGATGTATATATGGGTTGAATAGGAGAGGTTCAATGATCACTTTTGGAGAATTTCGTTTAAATTTTAAAGGATACAATTTCCTATAACACTCTCTTTTGCCATGACAATAAACAAAAGTCAAGGATAGTCATTAAAAAAGACGTGGATATATTTGTCAAAACCAGTGTTCTTACATGGCCATCAATCGAGCATTTAGTAAAACAAGTACAAAAGATAAAAAGTAAATAGCAACTAAAAGACACAAACAAATATTCAGTAAAGAAAAACATACAAATTTATGATTTTTTATATCTAAAATAAATTTATTTCTTTTAATCCATAAAATATCTTAAAAAAACACAGACATTTTATTAAAACAACACACAAAAAAACAAAAATGAATATTCCCGTGCGATGCACGGGTAAAAGTACTAGTTGATATATGTTATCAAAAAAAAATACATTGATATATGGAAAAAAATTAATCAATAGGAATTTCGTTAAGATTAGATTCGAATTGATAAAAAAGATAAAAGATGAGTGTGTTTATATATAGATATCTTTTAATATTTTTTTTTGATAAGCAAAATTTGTATTAGTGGGAGTACAAGGGGTACTCAACCCTTAATACATAGACAAGGTAAAAACAAAGAAAATGCAAAAATTAAAAAGCTACCCAAATTAGATATCTAAAAAGATATCACGTCCCCTTTGAAACCCAACAGCACCACACTAGTTATTCCAAGGCATGCAGTATCTAAACCAACCAATAACAAAACAGCAACACAAGGGAAGACAAGTTACAAATGACGAATTCAGCAGCAACATATCAGATCAGCTCAACAGATGCCAAAAACAAACCAGCTTGCACCTCAGACGTGTTGAATACACAGTAATGGTTCAGCATACCACTCAGCCATGGAATAAGTAAAACTCTGAACAAGTGCCTTCACCCATTGCCAAGACCTCCATTTAATTAGTTCCACTGCCGTCGGAATACAAACGACACCAGCTCTAAAAATTACATCATTCCTTAGAAGCCAAATTGTCCATGTTGTTGCCAACCATATTGGAAACATACCCCTGAAACTAGCATTACTCCAACCTTGCTGAAATTGTAAAATGTGACTCTTAGCATCTATTGGAAGCACAGTAGAGACTCCAAGCCACTGATACACTTCCCTCCATACATCCATGGAAACCGGGCAAGAAAACAAAAGATGGGAACAAGATTCTGCTTCAATGCAACAGAACTTACAGACCGCATCTTCTGGAGAAGGCAGCACCCCCCTCTTAAGCAAATTATCTGATGTGGGCAACCTATTCAACAAACACCTCCAAGCAAATGCCTTCACATTAGATGGCGCTAGTGCCCGCCAAATAATTGAAAACACAGTATCTGGCTCCGGTAACAATGGTCCCTGCAAAAATAAATAAGCTGTGTTAACGGAATAAGTTCCATCAGTGTTTGGCAACCACACCCACTTATCAGGAACCCCTTCTGTAAGCTGGATCAAGGAGAGCTCCTGCTGCAACTCAGCTAGCCACCCTAACTCCCTCCCTACCAGTGGTCTGCACCATGTAAACTCCCATTGCCATATCCCTTGGTTCCACCGCCCGCAATCTGAAATATAACAACGTTTCCCCTTGGACAGGTTATACAGCCTGTAATACCTCTCACGAAAGCTACCTCGCCCCGTCCACTCCTCACTCCAGAATTGAGTTGCTTCCCCACAACGAACCTGTTTAGAAATGCCATCATGAAACCAACCCAAAACATCATCTTCACAAGCTTCTTTTACCCCTTTCCACCATGGTGAATCCTGCATACTGAACTCAGTAGAGTACTTAGCACTCAGCACACGGCACCATAGACTATCCTTTTCAGTTCTCATCCTCCACATCCACTTTCCCAACAACGCCTTATTAAAAATGGATAAATCCTTTATGCCTAGCCCACCCACTTCCTTAGGCTTACAAATATCTACCCACTTTACCCAAGCAATTTTGCTCTCTAACTGACCACCACCCCAAAGGAAAGCTCTCATAATCTGATTACAAGTAGACATCACACAAGTCGGGAGCTTAAAAAAAGATAGAAAAAATAATGGGAGCGCCGTGAGCACACTTTGAATAAGGCAAATCCTCCCCCCAAAAGAAATAGATTTCCGCTGCCAACTAGATAATCTATCATTTATCTTCTTTATCACAGGCTCCCACAACTGACGCCCACTAGGCCTTCCCCCCACGGGGATACCCAGATACACAAAGGGGGTAGGCATTACCTTACAGTTCAAATAAGAAGCAAACTGCTGTGGAACCCCAAGCTCAAGCGCAACTGTAGCCAACTTGCTTTTATGAAAATTAACTTTCAACCCAGAAATTAACTCAAAGCAGCGTAACACACATTTCAACACCACCAAATTCTGCACTGAGGCCTCCCCAATAAAAATAGTATCATCAGCAAACTGAAGTAAAGAGACATGTACCTTGCCGTCCCGCCCCACCTGATATCCCTTAAACCTCCCCAACCTTTCTGCATTTAAAAACAGTCCATTTAACCCCTCTGCCACAATTAAAAACAGAAAAGGAGCAAGAGGGTCACCTTGTCTGAGGCCGTTCTCCATTTTAAACTCATCCCACGAGCTACCATTGACCAGAACTGAAACAGATGCTGAACGAAGACACCCCATAATCCAGCCAATCCATTTCCCACAAAACCCCATTCTAGTCATCATGTATTCCAGAAAGTCCCACTGCACCGAGTCATACGCCTTCTCATAATCAACTTTAAAAACAATCGTCGGCCTCTTCTTAACCTTTGCCTCATGAACAATCTCATTTACCACAACTACGCTGTCCAACATATTTTGGCCTCCAAGAAAAGCAAACTGACGTTCATCAATAAGCTTGGCAAGGACTGACTTCAACCTCATGGCCAATAGTTTAGACACTACTTTGTACACACACCCAATAAGAGAAATAGGCCTGAATTCACTAAGGTTTTGTGGGGAATCTACCTTAGGAATTAGGACGATGAAAGATGCATTACTACCCTTTGGCCACACCCCCCGCTTCCAAAACTCCAACACAGCTCTCACAAAATCCTCCTCCATAACATGCCAAAACTTCTGCAGAAATTTGAAGTTAAACCCATCAGGTCCCGGACTTTTATCTGCGCCACAATCCCACGCTGCCTGCTTGATCTCTTCCTTAAGAAACGGAGCAATCAGATTTGAATTATCCTGGTCCGACACCATCCTGAAATGCACACCATCCAATGTAGGCCGCACCCCATGCGTAGACTTGAATTTTTCCACAAAAAAGTCCTTTATTGCTATTTTCACTTTTGTTGGATCCTCCTCCCACACACCATCAATCATTAACCCAACAATAGAATTAGACCGTCGTTTCCAATTTATAGTATGATGAAAAAACCCTGAATTTTGGTCTCCTTCTGCTATCCACTTGGACCGCGCCTTCTGACACAGCAAAGACTCTTGAAGCTTAAGAACCTGCCAGAACTCAGTAGTTAGATCCTTACGTAACTGAATTTCAGCTGGTGAGAGTCCCACCTCCTCCTCTTTCAAGTCTAGGCAATTAATTTGGGTGACAGTTGCATCCCTCCTACCCTTCAGATCCCTAAACACTTCTCTATTCCACACTTTGAGCTTGCCCCGCAACCCTTTCAGTCTCTCTTTCAAAACATAAGCCCCCCAACCAGTAACCTGTATATTCTTCCAAGACTGCTCCACAAATTTCGGTAACCGAGGATCATGGAGCCAACAATTTAGAACCCTGAAAGGTTTAGGCCCCCAATTTTGGACAGATTGCCGAAACAACAGCGGACAATGATCAGACACATCACGGTTTAGCACAAGTTGTGAACAATTTGGCCAGAAAGAACACCAAACACTAGACACCAATACCCTGTCAATCCTGCTTTGTGCGGTATTATTTGGCCTACGCCAAGTATATTTCCTCCCTGCCAAAGGTACATCAAACAAGCCCATAGCAGAAATGAATTCATTAAATTCCTGAATCTCTCTCCGCTGTGAATTATGAGCTCCTCCCACCCCCCTCCTCTCCTCTCCCATAGCAGATATCTTTTAATATGTTTTCTCACTTTCTTTCTACCTCGCTCTTTCTTTCCTTCTCAGTGCTCGCCATGGAAGAGATTCCAACGACGAACAAGTTCAAGAACTTCGACATTGTTGCGTACCACTCAGATCACCACCACCACTTTGATAGAAGCAGCGGAGACAGCATTACGGAGAACCCTAACAGTGAAGCATACAAGAGAATCATGAAGGAGTGGGAAACCCTAGAACAAAACCTACCCGAATCCATCTACGTTCATGTCTACGACAACCGCATTGATCTCATGAGGGCGGCGATCATCGGCGCCGCCGGCACACCCTACCACGATGGCCTCTTCTTCTTCGACATCGCCTTCCCCTCCGATTACCCACACAATCCGCCCAAGGTCCACTTCATCTCGTTCCGCCTCAGTCTCAACCCTAACCTCTCTGTCAACGGCGAAGTCTCCATGAGCCTCCTCAACACCGGCGAGACTTCGGACAACGGCGAGAGGTGGGACCCACCCGTGTCCACTGTTCTTCAGGTACTGGTTTCTCTTCAAGAACACGTTCTCAACGAGAAACCCTACTTCAACGATCCTGGTAAAGCGAAGCTCCGCAGCGTTGATGGTGATTCGTCACGCGCATACAATGAGCAGGTGTACCTCCTCACGTGCCGCCTCACCACGCACCTTCTTCTGAGCCCCCCGAGGAACTTCATAACCTTCGTCATCGGCCACTTCCGCAACCGTGCACCGGCGATTCTCTCCGCGCTAAAAGAGTACGCGAACGGGCGCGTGAGTGTAGGGAACTACGGTAGGGCGGCGTCTTCTCTTCGGGCTAAGGTTTCGCCGGAGTTCATGGTTTCGCCGGAGTTCATGGAGCAGGCGCGTGAGTTTTATTATCCGGCGTTGCGTAATTTGTTCATGTTCTGCGAGGCTTCATTGGATGTTTCCTTCCTCAGCTGGTATTCGCTATCCAAGAGGCAGAGTGGAAACCACCGTGGAATCAAAATGTGGGGAATGTTCAAGAAACTGATCAAAGTGATAAAATCAGATTTGAGTGGCTAGGCTTATAACTTGTAAGTGAGATGTATGAGCTTTTGGCTTTTATTGTTGCCCTTTAATGGTTATATTAATAGTACATTTTCCAAAAGTGATCCCTTTTGAGTAATGTATATACAATTTAGTGAATCTTCATCATCATCTGTCACTTGCTTGCTAGTTGGTGTTCAAGATTTGATTGTCATTTTCCTCAATTCATTATCAAAAATAAATTTTCAATCTTTGGTATATCGAAAAATTATAAGAGCAACTCTACATTGAAACATTGAATAAGTCAAGAGTTAATAATTCAATCAATAGGCAGACATGTTCAAGAATGAAACTCGCTGCAAAAACTGCGAGCAACTATGGACAATGAGTGTGACTTTAATGTAAATAAATGTGACTTTATTCATTCTTGAAGAACATTAATCAGGGGTGCTTAGCTTTAGCAGTGAAAGCGAGCGCATTGAGGTTGTGAGGTGTATGAAAAGCAGAGAAAGCACCAGAATGATTGGCTGGCGTTTCTTGTGTTTCCTCTCTTATTTTGTTCACTTTCTCATGCTTTTCGCCGTTTGTAGCTGTACCTCTTTTGATTTATTAACTTCTGGAAATTTCATTGTTGACTTGACTCTAATTAGAATATTTTGGGGTTTCCCTGAGAATGGGAATGATAAGAAGTGGTTAACCAATAACCTTGGTCCTTGAACCTGGCCTGATTGTTTTAAAAGAAAATAATCACTCTCTTGATCTTGCATCTGACCAAACCTTCGTTTGTTGATATAAATAAGGTGGTATTGATTTTTGAGGCTATGGGATTATCTTATTTTTAGTTGTTACTTTCTATTAGTTTATTATCTTCCCTTCCCTTTAAAAAGAGCCTACCGCAATGAGCGTCAAATCTAAATTATAATCACTTATGTATAGTTATTTTCCTCGCCTTTTTACATATAAGAGTGTGTGCATGTGATTTCTAAGTCTAGACAGCCGTTGTGGTTTCTCCACCTTCGGCCTCTCTCAACTGCGCTTTCGCCTATTTGCATTTCCCTCTGTCGCGGCTGCTGATGCTGCAGAGAATGAGCGGGGCATTGGTTGTTAATGCACCAAAAATAGATCCTGTCAAATCTTATGAGGCCTATCAATCTTACAGGTGGCCACTTAAATCCCTTCTATTTATTAATGATGGCTGCTTGAGCTGGCTCTATGGTAAACAGTATTCCTTTAATTTATGAATGTTTCTACTGTTTAATTTGTTGATGCATCTGATAGCTATGTGGTTATTTGCACAATTTTTTTGTTACATAGTAGGCCCTAAGGAGGTGACCTAGCACGCAGGTTAGAGAGGATCAACATGCTAACCCCGCCATACAAATGCAATAGAATGGTTAATTTTTCCTCAGTTGCAGTTAATTATTAATTTCCAAGGTACATGTTAGCTTTATTTCAAAATGCAACCGTATTTTCATTTGTACTTATGTCTATGATGTGTTGCAATGTGTTTATATCATCTCAGATTATCTCTTTCTGCTGGCTTTATCTGAGCCTGGCTGAAATCATGTTACTATAAATTGGTTGCATTGACACTCATACGACAGTATGTCGGACACTCCACATTATGTGTGTACTATTGAAAAGTTACACGTTTATTAGCTTGAACAAGCGCTGCACATTTCTTGGATGTTTAGCTGTCACTCAAATCTTGGCTTCACAGTTTAATGACACTACTGTTATTAAAGTGTCTTATTTCGTTTTTCAATAACTTCCACAAAAGTTAGCTTAAACTATTAAGAGAAAGGTTAAAACCTGCAAATGTATGCTTTGTAGTTTCTATTTATGGTTATCTCCTTGCAGCCTATAAAAGTATGTTGCATGTGAAATCAAGAGATTTTCCAATTGATGAACTTATCGTGAGTCGTGACAGCCATATAAACAAAAGAAGACACATACTTTGAATCATCCAAATCTTGATGAAACGGATTTCATTAGCATACTTAAATGAACTTATTTCAATAAACTTCTCAAATGCTTATGAATAAGGATGTCTGTGATAAGCACTTAATTGGGCTGTTTATTTAAACGCACCCAAGCTAAACTTTATCCCCAAAAACTTATAGTGACATTTAGATAAGCTCTACTTAATTTCAAGTTGTTTGGATTGGTCACAGTTGGTAATTTTCATTCAATCAGAAACCAATGACCATTCATAAATGTGAATTCATGGGGCTTTTCTTTTTTCTGAAGTTCTGTTGTTGAGGAGGCTGTTGAGGCGGCACAACATGCTATAAATGCAGCACATGTTGAAGCTGAAAGCGTTGAGAATGGTATAATTGCTGCCAACCTGATAGGTGGACTGGATACAGCGGTAAGTTTCAAATATGATAAGGGATAAGATAGGATCAGTTTGTTATGTAAATCTAGACTAAGATAATATGTAAATCTAGACTAAGATAAGAGATAAGATAGGATTAGTTTGTTTCTGATTTTAGAGATATCAGAATTTCTGTAATTGCAATATCTCTTTGTAACTTGTTGAAATCAGTAAAACGGAGGAGGACAAATTCTGATCCTTTACATTTTATCATGGCATCATAGCGGGAGATCCAAAATTAATTGCAGCACTTGCAATTTTTTTTTAAATTTTAAAACAAGTACAGTTTTATAGATTTTTTTATAGACAAATGTTAGTTGTTAACTGTCAGTAAATTAATTCTTTCGCCCGGGTTTGAACCTGACCCTTCAACCTACAAATCCTTTTATTTCCCTTATCTCACCCATCCCCCAAGTAATCTATAAAACTGTAACACAAGTACAGTTTTTTAGATACCGTTAGTGTTAAATTACCTTCCTGGCTACGCAACAGCACTTCATTTTCAAATTGTAGAAGATTTGGTTAAAATCCAATAAACTATTTTTCCAGTGTACTAAAAAAAAGTCATTTGAAATTTTTTTGTTGTTATTTATTTTTTAAAATCTTCGAAGGGATTCTCTGGGGCTAAGGTTTGTCTTCTCAATGAATTTTATTGATCTATTTCTGTTATGAAATATGGTTTCTGTCTTCTCTTTATACACATCGTTCCCTATTTACCAACTATCCTTAGACCTGGGTTGAGCCTAGTTGGATAAGCATGAAATCATTGTTTCGTTAATTAATTAGCTTCCAGCTACAAATACAGATATCTTTTATCAATAATAATTGGACATTAAAATGACGTTTCGATTACTTGAGGTTGCACAACATGTGAGTGTGACTTAAATGGGACCATTTTTCTGCACCACAAGAGTAGGTTAATTGGGTGGAACATGGACCCCAGCTCCTCCTTCAGGCCACCGACTTCATAATTTGTTGACCACCATGCCGCTGAGTAGTGCTAGTCTGCTAGACATAGTGCCCCTTGTCCCTACTCAGCCACCGGCCCCATTACTAAACTTACCCTTTTTGGAAGTAAAAACGACTCTTTTGTGTTTTGTTTGGTTGGGAAAGAAAAGTGAAAGGAAAGAAAGGAAAAGGAAGGGAAAAGTGAGGAAAGTGAGATGGTTTTTTAGATTACTCGATCTCAAATAAAATAAGAAAAAGTGAATGAAAACAAGAGTGTGTATGTATGAAATGAGACAGAACCCTCATTTCTTTTATATAAAAATATTTGCATTTGAAAATTGTATCCATGCTAATATATATTTAAAAAAATGAAACTGGCTAAACGTAAAATGAAAGTAAGTGGGTCATTTGCGGTACTTTAATAAGAATGACTTTTTCGCCTGATTTTAGTGCACAGTAACTTTTCTTTCTTCCCTATTTTGGAAGTAAAAGCGACACTTTTGTGCCTTGTTTGGTTGGGAAAGCAAAGTGAAAGGAAAGAAATGGAATGGAAAGAAAGGAAAAGAAAAGCAAAAGAGAGGAAAGTGAGATGATTTTTTAGGTTATTCAATCTCAAAGAAAATAAAAGAAAAAGTGAATGAAAACAAAAGTGTGTATGTATGACATGACATGAAACCCTCATTTCTTTTATATAAAAACATTTGCGTTTGAAAATTATATTCATATTGATATATATTAAAAGAAAAATGAAACTAGCTAAACGTAGTATGAAAAGTGGGCCATCTACAGTACTTTGATAAGAATGACTTTTTCCGCCCGATTTTAGAAGATTGCATGAGGCGCACATTAACTTTTCTTTCTTCCTTATTTTTCCTTGTAACCAAATGAGAGAAGGGCGGGGTGGATAGCTCACATGGTTGAGCTAAGGGTAATTGCAGGTGAAGGGTCAGGGTTCGAACCTTGATGAATGATAATTTGTACTAATTTACTAACAACTAACATTTTCCTATAAAAAAAAAAGTGTGGTGTTACCTCATTTTCCCTTATCTCCCTTTTCTTCTCTGCAAACCAAACAACGGTTTAAATAACCAAAAGCCAAAACTTTTGTGGTGATTCCTATATGTAAGTCAATCCACCACAAGGTTATCATTTCTTGTGGATTTTCAAACTTTTCCTGCGAAATTTTCATGCAATTTTTATTTTTGATAATGATTATATAAATGAATATAATTCGAGTGAAATTTCCTACAAATTTTCTTTTGAAGGTAAATCTGCAGGTAAATGAATGTCTAGGTGTTCCCGCCACAACAATGGTCTACATATCAGGATTGTTTTGGATGTGAAATATGTTTGCAGAAAATAGTAAATTTTAAAAATATGATGGTAGATAATATAAAACAAAATCTAATAGAATAAGAATAAACATTGAAATATATCTTTTCAATTTCCATCACAAAAATATCCTAAGACTTTATTTGGACTAACAAGTGAAAATATGGGAAATAGTATAAAAGAAAATAACATCAAAATAAAGACAAAAATGAATGATAAAGTGATTTGAATGAGGAATAAAAGGGTAGGAATAAGACTGCATGGTATGGGCCCCCAAGCATTGAGGTCTCACCCAATGTACGCCCTTGAGGCCAAATCGTTGTGGATGGCTTATGAAGACATTTAGCTTTCATTATTCAAGCACGTGTCTTGTGGACTAGGCGAGCCTCCCAAGCATGGAGGTCCTGCCCAACTTGTGCTTGAAGGAAGGAGGAGGCCCTTGCCATACGTTCGTGAAGGGCGACCTCGGGACTTGGTTTGAGGAGAAGTGGTTCATGTTTATGTTTGGGCTTGTATGGATTTGTGGGCCGATTCTATAAGGCCTTGGGATCCGCATATGTCAAGGGTTTTAGGGTTTGAGCACCTCCACTATAAAAGGAGGGTGCTTATCTTGTAAAGGGTTCCAACATTTTATACACATAGGCAGGGCTAGGTTATTAGGAACCTTACTTCCGCTAGGGTTCCAGCTTAGTCACCTTACTTGTTCATTTGAGCGTGAACACCTATATTTTTTATAAGCCAAACAATTGTATTCAAATATAGCATAAGGGGTGCTAACCCAAATACAAAAGAGTGAAAGAACCAAAGAAGAAAGGTTCAAATTATAAGTAAGAAATGAAATAAGCTGATAAGACTAAGAATAAAGAGTAGAACACTAGTAGGAACCATCCTAAGAAATCCCACCACCAGCAAACTCATGTTTTAGAACATGTTGAAACTCATACCCAGACTTGTGTAAAATAGGGGTTTCACAGTTTTGTGTTCCTAGTTGCTTCTAGTTTTTCTAGGTATGAGTTTTTCCATTCATTTTTTTGGGTATTGATTTTCTCTTTCCTACTCCTTTACCCTTCATCTTAAATGAATTCCAATCTGGTTGAGTTTTTCCTCTTCTTATTTTGGGTGTGGGTTACTTCAGGATCTGAATGATGAAGCTGAATTTCTTGATGGAAGATGAAAAGATTAAGGATAAATCTTATGATTAAGAAATATGTTTTTTAATTATTTTTTTAATTAAAATAGGAAAACCCACTATTGTGGGTCAAAAGCACCTTGTGCAACCTTGCTACAGTTTCTGATTGGTGTGTGTTAATTAATATTCAATAATGTATGTATTCACTATTACAAAAGTGCTCATTTGCTTCGGTCAAAAGCCAACGCTAACAATAGTCAATTTAGTGTCGGCATCGGGACCAATGTTTAAAGGCTTTAAGGAAACAAGTAATGCCCGTCAAGTGGCCGAGGCTAAATGCTAGCGTTGTCAGTTTAGACGATTTTAAGCTAACGCTACATACATGACACGAAGGTTGACACTTAGTGCGAAAAATTAGTCTCACGGTTATCAACTCTGAAGATACTTTAATTAGTTAACACTAGAGAAAAAATAATCAACTAATTTATCTTACATTTCTATTTTTTTAATAAGCCAAAACTTCATTAAATAAATTGCAAATGATACTTCAACCCAATTATTTTTTTAGAAAGCAAAAGTTTATTGAATACGCAAGAAGTCGAGATATGGATCCTCTCGACAATGGATTAAATACAAAGCAAAGCAAAACGAAAGAAACACAACGAAAACAACAAACGCCAACCTACAAGATACAAAACAAAAAAGACCGCTAAAAAAATGAAAACCGAAACCACGCAATTCAATCAACGCATACTACCAGACACTTCATACTTCCTTGGATGAGTAGCTCTGAGATACTCTACAGAAGCTTTAAGAGCCTCCTCGTCTGTACCAGAAAACACAAGTCCACGAAATTTCCCTGTCTCCAACATGCCCCGCGCCCTCTCAAAAACGCAACCATGATTCTGTTCTGTGACCGGAAGCACACGTTCCTCAACATCTACCAGTGACTCTAACACATCCGTCATGTCACTATCCTCGGCTATCAAGACCTGAAGATCATTCTTCTTCTTGGGGCGACCTCTCCCCTTGTACATTATCCTAGGCCGACCCCTACCTCTCCGACCCGATCCCCCAGAAGGTATAGGCTCCACCATATCAACATCAACATCACTGACCCTCGTCCCCGCCGGCTGCTCCTCTCGTGTCAACACATTAAAACGAGAGAATACAACCTCTAAAGGAATCAAAGAAAGCACAGCGTGTTGATGTGGAGGGACGATAGGAACCACCGAGTCACCATATAACCTATCGGCGTCAGGCATGATAGCACCGTCAGCCTCTGATTCGGTCGTACCATCATCACGCACAACGAAATCAGAACTAGAAACAACACCCTCAGGCCCCACACTCGCAATGGAGGGAGCGTAATCCTGTGGAAACCATAGAGCATGCATCTTCATTTCAAAATTCCGGGCAATAGCACCAATCACTTCCGCACAATCTGCAGACCAATTCATCTCATCCGAAGTACACACCTTATCTTTCGTCCTAACAAACTTTAGAACCCCATCTACAAAAATATGATACGTCAGGCCATGACCACCAACAACGCAAATGAAAGGAGTGCCACGACTCCCCTCCCGCAAAGACACACACGCACTCGACGAAACACAATCATTGTCCAATCTAGAGCCCACAACCCTCATCGCATCATCGATCCCATCAGTATGATCACACCCTGTAACGTCATCTCCAATCAAACATGTCACCTCATCAGCCACCCCGTCATCACACTGATGCTCCAAACCATTCCTCGATGAAGCCACACGAACACCCTCAATCATCGAATTAAAGGCACAATGAACCACCCCTCGCTTAGGATGCGAGACCTTTGCTGCCGAAACAGACAACGAAGATCCACATATCCGCCAACCATCAAGCATAGCTTTGGCCTTGCACGCATCAACCTCAGAAACCATATGCACAAACCCAAAACGAGTCCGCCTACCTGGCTTCCGGCGTTGCTGAACATAGACGCTCCTCACCGTTCCCCATCGAGTGAATAATGCTTTTATCTGTGCATAATTCACCGCATCTGAAATCCCTTCAACAAATAAAGAACCACCATCAGTGCTGCCGCCATCCACAAGACCAATCGCCACTGGTTCGACAAGACGAACACCCCCTACTCGCGCACTACCATCACCATTTATTGCCATGGAACCACCTGCACCATCAACAACCATGCTCTCACCATCTAAATCGCCACCCTGTGAAATGGCCACAACGGGTTGCACCCCAAGAAGCGACGAGCGAAACATATTGCAAGAAGATGAGGATGTCGCATTATGCATGGATACAAGACGACGTTGCTCCAACCTCCTCCTTCTCGCATGCCCAAGGAGAACACGAAGCCTCATCTCTCAACCACTGAACAATCAGAGCACCACCAAAGAAGGAACCGCACAAGCGCATCAGAGAAACAGAGTACAAAACAGAGGCTGCGAAGAGAAAGCAGAATAAGGACCGACACAACACGAGGGAACAGCCAGGAACGCTGCTGATGCACCGTGAACAGTTTTCCCTGAAGAAACGTTTTCGTGAAACCATAGCGGAGTAGTTTTCACTTTACTTCAACCCAATTATAAATACAAAATAGAAATACTGGGCAGCAAAATAAAAGCTAACCGAGTTGAGACATAAAAGACAAGACCAGAGTTCATTGCCACAATCATCCTAGAGTCCTAGACATGGCAAAATCCACCCAGCTATACCAATGGATTACGATGTGTACCGCAAGTGGTGTTGGCCAACAACATTTAGTGACAAGAATTAATATCCATAAGTAAAGGAACTAATCCAAGCCAGCACAATATATGTTGTACATAAGTGACCAACAAGCTAGCTAGTTAGACTAACATCACTTATCTCTTCATGATAATAAAATGTTGTAGACATAATTCCTCTTAATAATTTGTATTGCGCTTTCTTACTAGTAATTGCAAGTATGATGTCAAAGATCCATGTTTCCAGAAGAATAAAAACGTAGACTTTTAATTTTAATTACAACTTTTCTAGAAGCCATTTATCTTTATCTAATTATCTTGGATTACGACTTGCCTTCTAGAAAATAAAAAAATAAACAGCTGGCGATTTTAATGGCCCAGTACACCCTCTAAAGATTGTAGCAGTAGCAAGTGCCGTTTACTACTTTACTTTAGCTCTTTTTCTTTGTTGGTAAGAAGTGACGTTTACTTTATTTTGAGGTTCAAGATGATTTCACACTGACCTTCTAGAAAATGAAACAGCCGGTGTTGTTCATGGCCCAGTGATATAATATTTTTAAATATTTAAATTGCTCAACATATTTAATATCCATAAAGACATAGTCAGGAGCTTACAATTTGCTTGGAGTCGGAGGAGGTTGAGCGCTTCTTTTCCATTCTCCACGATATTTGAAACCTGTTAAAGAGGAAGTAAAGAATTAATCTTGCAGTAATTAGTAGGGACAACAATTATTTTACAGATTGGCTTGTCAAGAGGGGTGCTCGATCAATTGTTCTAGGTCTTTGCATTTTTATAAGTCCTCATTCAGAGTTAAAGACCCTTAGTTTAGGGACTCATTGTTAGTGGTGTAAGTTAGGGGTGCACATGGGTTGGATGGATTTTGATCAAAATAAAATCCGAACTGATCAAAATTGTCTGGGTTGGGTTGAGTTGGATTTCACAAATTTCTTCTTCGGACCCGATCCGATCCAACCTGACGAAGTTCGGATTGAGTTGGATGGATTGATTGGGTCACTATATTAAAATAATAATATATCTGAAATATTAAAAAATATTGTAAATATTATTATAAATTCAGAAAAAGTTATAAAAAATACTAAATATGTTATAATACTAAATAGCATGAAAATGACACAAAAAGTTATACCAAATAGCATGAAATGATATCACATAAATGACATATAACCAAATATCATGAAAACATAAAACTTCATTACCAAATGACATGAAACAATCTAATATAAATAGTACCTAAAAAGTGAGAAACAACACTAAATGTCATGCCATGACACTTAGAACTTAGATGTCTCCAACATGCCAAATAATATATATAGACATATAACAAATAACTACAAACAAATACTCTAAGTTCAAATATGACAAATAACTATAAATACTTAAGTCTCAAAGTTTCAAAAAGTCATCACTCCAACACTAGCACTCCAAGTATGAGTAAAATTATAAAAGAAATTATTATTATATGTATGGATTATGGGTTGGGTTGGATGGATTTGAACTGAATCCGAAATCCGATCCGAACTTGGTTGGGTTGTAGTAAAATCCATCCGATTTACTCGATCCAACCCACATTTTTTCTATTGGATCGGAATAGGTTGGACGGGTTCATTGGATCTAACCGGCCCATGTTCATCACTGGTGTAAGTGTTTGTTTATTATTTATTTTGTCAATTTTTCGATGGGTGTAGTCGTGGGCTTGTGCTCTCATGGGTAAATTTGTTTCTTGAAACATTGATATGAAATAATATATCTTCTTTTCTTTGAAAAAAAAAGAGTGAGATAGCCACACAAATTTCACATAGGCTATGTTTGACATGTTTAGCTGATAAGCTAGCTGAAAACTGAAAAGCTAGCTGAAAGCTTATAAGCTAGCTGATAGCTGAAAGCTGATAAGCTAGCTGAAAGCTGAAAAGCTACGTGATTGAAACAAAAGTGTTTGGTAAAACTAGTTGTTAAACAAGCTGAAATTGTAAAATGACATAAAAGGACGTACTTGTATAATTATTTTTATATTTAACATTACTTTATTTTCACAATAATACCAATATAATATTAATATTAAAATTATTATCACTTTAAATATTTTTATTAGCTTCAGTTATTTATCATCTTAAAAATATAATATTTATTTTTATTTATTTTTATTAATATAATATTTATAATACTTGTGGTGCGCAGCGGTGTGGCGGAAATGGTGGCGGAAACTGGATACGTAAGTGTGAGGGGAAAATATGTTTAGTGTTTTTATAAATATATAAGGGTAATGGTAGAATTTTAATAAAATAATAAGGATAAAAATGAGAATAAATTTAATAAGCTATAAGCTTTAAGCTATAAGCTACCTGAGATAGCTTATAGCTTAAAGCTTTAAACTACTAAAATAAGCTCCTTCACCAAACACTTTTGAAGAGCTTTTAAGCTAGTCAAATAAGCTTTAAGTTAGTCAAATAAGCTATAAGCTAGCTGAAATGGCATGTCAAACATAGCCATAATAACAAATGAGATTGTCGTCCCTATTCACATTCTAAAAAGTTTCTACTCAATTTCCACCTTTGTTAATTGTTATTGTTAATCTCCTCATTTTATATTATAACGACATAATGTGTTATTTAATTGTCAAATTAATTTTAAATTTTGTAAGCGAATTTTATTTTAATCTTTCAATAGTGACCTTTAGTGACAATTAAAAACAAACAATAATCGTATATATGACCGCCAATAAATTATAAAATAAAAAACTAATTTAACATTAACTCAATTCCAAATATAACATTTCATGTTTTCTCTCCATTTAATTTCTCCATATCTATTCCCTCCATCTATTTCTTAATTTTTTACTCCCTCCGGTCCTATTTATAAGCAACAAAAAAAAAATTCACATAGTTTAAGAAATGTAGTTAAACTAGATAAAATGCATTAAATTTGTCTTAAATTAAAATGAACTTCCAAAATTACCCTTTATTATTAGTGTTGGAAAGTGGAAAAGAGAGTGAATAATTAATGAGACACATTTTACAAGTTAGAATTAATAAGGACATCATTGGAAAAAATTAATTAATATAGCTCAAACTTTCATTTGGTTCTTATAAAAAGGACCAAGATTTTTCTTCTCTTTCATGCTTATAAATAGAACCGGAGGGAGTATATAAATCCATCTATTTCTTAATTTTCCACTTAAAATAGGTGAGATTAAAATATTATGCTAACTAATAAGGTAAACCAAGTGGCATGCATCATGAAGCATTATCCAGACAAAGATGCAATCTTTCCCTCACTCCCTTATCCTATATAAACCCCTCTCAGTGCACACTTTCCTACTCATTCATTCTTACTCAAAAAGAAAACACAAAGCCCCACTTCAAAACAAAACCAACACACTACACTTATTGCGATGGCAACAAACGAGAGAGAAGCTCCAATCCATGGAGACATCTTAGAGGCCATACTCTCGCACGTGCCTCTCATCCACCTTGTGCCAGCTCGTCACGTGTCAAAGTCCTGGAAGCGTGCCTTGTCTAGCTCCCTCCGCCACGTCAGCCCCGTCAAGCCGTGGCTCACGGTGCACACCCAGAGCCCCCGTGCCCCGCACGTGACAACCTCCCACGCGTACGATCCACGCTCACGCTCCTGGATTCAGATCCACGCGCCGCCCTCCAGCCAGTCTTCCTCCCCCCTCCGCTCGTCACACTCCACTCTCATCTACACCCTCTCACCCACAGGCTTCTCCTTCTCCCTCGACCCCCTAGGCCTCGAGTGGCACCACGCGCCACCCCCGCGGGTGTGGCGAGTTGACCCAGTCGTCGCCTGTGTTGGCGGATGCATCATCGTTGCCGGCGGCGCGTGCGACTTCGAGGACGACCCCCTGGCGGTTGAGATGTACGACGCGGGATCCCGCACTTGGTCCCGTTGCGAGTCCATGCCGGAGATCCTGAAAGGCTCCACGGCGTCGACGTGGCTCTCGGTAGCCGTCGCCGGTGACCGGGTGCACGTGACGGAGAAAAACTCCGGCGTGACGTACTCGTTTGACAGCGAGACGAAGTCGTGGCTGGGGCCGTACGAACTGCGGCCGGAGGAGGGCGTTTTCTACTGCGTCACGGGAACGGTGAGGGGGCGATTGGTGGTGGCGGGGATGGTCGGAGAAGCGGAGAACGTGAAAGGGGTGAAATTGTGGGAAGTGAAAGGGGAATTGGGGATAGGGTCGAAGTATTGGTGTGAGGAATTGGGGGCGATGCCGAAGGCTATGGTGGCGAAGATGAAGGGTGATGATGGTTGCGGTGTGATGGCGTCGATTTCGGTGACTACGGTGGGGGATTATGTTTATCTGGTGAACCTATGGGAACCGGAGGAGATGGTGGTGTGCGAGTTTGCAGACAGGGGAGGTTGCGCGTGGCGGAGCGTGAGGAATGAGGCGGTGGCGCGAATGGAGAGGATGGTGTTTTGCGGCGGATATGTGGGGGTGGAGGATTTGGAGTGCGCGGTGGCGCAGAAGAATTGCAAGTTTGCGTTGCAGTAAAAGAAAAATGAAGTATTGCTGTAGATTGAGTAAAAAACATGGAAGGGAGTAAAAAACATGGAACGGTGCAATTTCAAATTGAAAAATCAGATTTTACAGTGAGGTAATTTTGGTGGATAAGTGAAAAGTGATGAGATAAGGAGTGTTATGGATAAGACAAGGATAAGGATATAAAATAAATGAAGAGGGCAGAGAATGTAGTAAGTACTCGTAGCTGTTCTAAGCAGCAGCTCTCGTAAGAGAGACCTTTTGGCTATACTTCTACATCTATGTTGTGATGTGGGGCAGCATGTACCCTCATTTATGTAGTTGTATAAACTTGTATTCATGTTATTTTCACATCATAAATGAATGCCTTTAATTAGAACTATCAGCGTAAAGGAAATTTGCATAATTGGAAAGTTAAAGTTAGTGGGATTTTTTTTTTTGCACATCGGAAAATTAGAGTTAGAAGAGCAAAACTTTTATTCAAATTGACAAGCACAAGGTGTGCCAGAACATAAGTACAGATACAGATGACTCGAGAAAGGATGTACACGTCTAAACCATGCTTTGTGAGGAATGGTGAATTCAAAATAACAAACTCTATCACAGTGAAAAATGAATTGAACAAGTCTTAAACATGTTTGGGTCCTAAAATTGTAAGAGGTATAAAATTGGGTTCTTGAAAAAAAATTCTTTGAAATGTCATTTTTATACTTTTTTTAATCAAATTAAGTCATTTTCATCAATTTTGACTAGTCAACGATCTAGTAGTGAGCATAGTCAACAGAGGCATCCATGTGAATTTGCATCAATTTTAGTCTTTGTAAATTTTTTTAATTCATATTTAAGTCTACTCTTCCCCCATCTGAAGAGCCTCATTAAAATATGGTAACTATATTGCAAATGAAGAGCCTCATTAAAATCCCCAAGGAAAACCCATTGGAAAAAACCCTTAGGGGGAAAAAGAGTACTCAACACATGCCCATACCAAACAAAACAGAAATACCCAGCTAGGACAAACATCACTCCATGCATAGCCGTAGCACATAGATTACACGGGAGGACAATAACTAAGTTGGATCAAAATACAACATATCTGTGACCTTCAAATATACTACAGATAGAGCATAACAAGCACCTGTTAGGACTGTTCATGGTTCTCTGAGAACCGAAGCTAACAAAAAATCGAACCGAAAACCGAACCGTTTAAGAACCGAACCTTTAAGAACCGAACCGAACTCGAACCTAAATTGAAAAACCGGTTCGGTTCGGTTCGAACCATACTATAAATATGCATGTTTTACCGAACTGGTTAACCGAAATTTGAAACCGGTTCGATTCGGTTCGAACCATACTATATCGGTTCGGTTCAGTTCTCTCGAACCAAAATTTTGGTTCAGGTTCAGTTCGGTTCGGTTCAAGCAAAGAACCGAACCATGAACAGTCCTACACCCTGTAAATGATATCCAATGACGCGTTCCATGGTCTTTATCAAAAATAATTCCCTGTATGTGTGTTACGAACCTGAAATTAAACAAGGTGGGGTATAAGTCGGACCTTGCGCGACGGTTGGAACAAAGACACATTTAATTGTAAATTCAAATGTGGTAGATGAAACGGATGAGCTTCTCCCAATTATGTCTGGTAATAGAATAGGCATCAATCCTCCTATTTGCCAGGTAAACTGGGCTTTTATGGACAAGCTACTCTGGATATTGGTAACTCACCCTGCCGGATCTTTCTCAGAGTAACTTAATGCAAGTCTTTACCTTTGGCTAGATATAGAGTCAAGTGAGGCGGTTTTCTTATCTCTGTAAAATGCTCTAATAATGAGGTTTTTAAGCAAGCTGACTGGGGAATAAAAACCTTCCATATATCAGTAAGCGCCAACAGAGTTGTTCAGATCATACAAAGGCCTTGAATTATTATACCCCCATTTTGCAAGAGCATCCGCCTCTCCATGGCCTGATCCTTCTACTAAGGATGAGCCGCTTTCAATGATTAGATTATGACTAAGATGTTGTTGGCATAATGAGAGAACCTCCTGAATTACCACAAATCCAGCTTCAAAAGTAAATCCAGAGCCAATGTTTTTGGAGAAGAGGATCTATCTGGGAATTTTTGGGAATTTTTAAAATTCCACCAAATCCACGCAACCCCAGGCAACCCTTCACTGTCCCAACGACATATACCTTCCAAACACAACTCCACTTTAGCTTTTTTTATATCCTCTCGAATTGATCGTCTAAATGGTCCATTAAACTGTAGGCGTCGGTCTTTTACGTCCATGAACTCAAAAAATGGCTCAAATAACCCCTGAAGTTGTAACCGTCTGTCATAGTTGTCCTTTTCCACATTTTCCGTTAGTCCCTGGGACAAAAAATGCTCATGTGTCACATTATATGTCACGTGGGTTTAAATTTGGTCCCCGACACTATCAATTTAGTCCCTGCGACAGGTTGAAAAATCAATTAAAAAAACCAAATACAAAATAGTGGTAAATGTTATGTTATTATTGATAGGAAATTACTTTTATATGTTGAGATGAAAATGTTGAGATGAAGATTGAATTCCTCTTACAATCTCAGAACCCCAAGCATATTTAAGCCATTGAAGAATGGTAAATGTTATGTTATTATTGATATCAAACTATTTTATATGTATATCATTACGACTAATTTTGTTACAACTGAACATAGAATTACATTTCAAAAAAAAAAAAACATAGAATTAACTTGCTACTCAATAGAAAGTAGAAAAGTTATCATTGAAGATAATAACTTCTGTTTAACTTGCTGCTACTAATTTGTTGCTAACTTGCTGTTACTAACTGGGAAGTTGTCATCTGTTTAACTACTATATATACACCCGATTATGCATGCCCCAAGAGCAAGAGAATGTATGGTATTATTTCTCATCTTGGAATGAATAAAGCGAAAAACATATGCAAATAATTTGGTGAAGCTAGTTGTAGCTTTGATGGGACTAGTAAAAGGTGAATGAAACGTTCATAGATTTTCAGATCTGGATTCTCCCCGGTGAATCCCCTATACAGGCTCTCGCCATCAGCAAAGTCAGCCGCATGAAAGATCCTACGATGATATATATAGCCAGTGCTGCTGAAAATATATTAATGTTTATAGCTTGCCACATCGTCGAAATGATAATTATGAATGTGTTGTTTCATCGCAGTTTCTATTTCATCATTATTTTTTTTTATACATTGGATAGATAAATTGCATTATGGATCTTCCATTTCCCAACTCATATCTCCCCAAACTTTTATCACTTGAGCTATACTTCAGAGATATTTCATCATTTCATTTATTTGTTAATTGTTATCTCATTTTTCTTCAAATGTCTGGGAAAATAAAAAAATTATATATTTTTTATTTTTTTATTTAAATAAATTTTTTTTTTCAAATCAAGTAACTGTTAGACTAATTATTCACCTAACTGTCAACATACTAGGTGTGTTTAGGAGTTTGATGACGAACCTTATAATTGATTTCAAAGCACAATATATAGTGGAGAATTGATTTTCACATGTTTTTGTTTTTGACACTATCTATCATAATCAATTATGATCTCTAGACCGTCTCGCGACTTGGGTCAGGCGAACGTGGCACCTTTATCAGGTCAGCAACGCTACTTCAAGAGGATCATCCATCCACAATCACGCAAGAGTTAATACAATATAGTAGGAGATCCTTCCGCAATCACGCAAGAGTCAATACAGTAGTAGGAGATCCTTTCGCAAATCACATAAGAGTCAACATAACAATGGACATAGGAGCGCAGTCTGCCCCCTTTGGTCAGCCGACTGTGTAATAGACATAGGAGCTAGGGTTAGGATGTTAACCCACTATAAAAGGGGGGCTTCCATGAAGATCCATCCTTTTGATACCTGAGCAATATACTAGTCTTTATCATTTGTCTTACTTACTGAAAGTTCATTCGTGAACATTGGCGCCCACTGTGAGGCCTCGGTAAAACTCTTCCCGAGTCCTCAAGGAATATTAGTCTTACTACCGACCTAGAACGAGCATGGGGGATACTAGATCTCACGTCCATGGCTCTAATGGCCCGACTCTACAAACGGACGAGGCCATAAACGCATTGATGGCCAAGGTACAACAGCAGAACATGCGATACAAGCCTAGATCGCTGGGATGGAAGAGCTCCGCTAGCAGAACCAGGCGTTGCAGGTGTAAGAGCCTGATTTTATTATAAATATTATTTATTTTAAATAAATAGTACTGAGTGAATTTTTAGTAATTGTTGAGTTACTGTGGGTGATTATGCGTGTGGTATTTTATCTATGTCTGTGAATTTTCAGAAAAGCCACACATATCTTTCTTACATTCACAATACACACCAAAAATAAGGATTCACGTGAGAGCAAGGCTAGAGAGAAGGGTTTTGCATGAAAGAGCCAAGGGAGAAGAAGAACTCGCGTGAGGCACAAAGAAAGGGAGAGGATTCGTGACTCACTATCATCACTCATCTTCTTTTCTTTTCGACTTTTGGCTAAGGTGAGGGAAACTTCAGTCCGGGTAGAGGTCTAGGGTTGTTTTTGATGCATGCTTCTGTGATAATATTCGTGTATGTGAAGTCTTTTGATGTTGTTAAACCTTGATGAGTATGCATGAGGATATGATAAAGTTACTGTTTTTATTTCTTAAAAGTGTTGGATGCCATGAATATATGATTCTTATTTGAAGAGCATGCTAAATTTGATGTCAAAGTTCATGTCGTGTTGCTTTGCCTTATGCTATGCGTGTAACGTGAGAATATGTGATGTCAAGATTGATGCTAAGTTGCTGTATTGTATGCGTGTGATATGAAATAGTTGTATTTCTGCTCTTAAAGCACTATTTACGCGAAATTCAAAATCTTTAGGCTATGTTTGGATTGATGAAACATAATGGAGCGGAATATAATGGAATGGATTGGAGCAGAGCGGAATGGGAAAAAAATCTCATCCATTATTTGGGTATTTCATGATGGAGCGGAACAAAGTTACCACTCCATTATTTGGATGATGGACGGAACAGAATGAGTTATAACTTTTTATTCCTATATTACCCTTACTTCAAAATAAAAGATCATCTTTAAACTACTTAAATAATTAAGAAAATAATTATCCTTGCTGAAATCTCACTCGAATTAGCTTATACTCTCACCATCTATCTACATTAAAACATATAATATGTCAATTCTTTCTATGAAATATACTGAATAAAAGAACACTATCAATTAAAGCAAAAAAAAAAAAATTAAAGCAAAATAAGGCTGTTACAAGAACAAGACCAATACTGCAAAGGCAGGGAGGCATCCAAATGTACTCTCGAATGCCACACCAACAACAATGCATTCCAAGGCCAAAGAAAGAAAACAATCATGACAGTGGAATACAGTAGAACCAACAAGCTATGTACCCAGCCAGGGAGCCCATGACACAAACATGCCTAAGAACTCAAACAACCAGCAATCAGCACAATCTGCAACGCTGAGACAATGCACACAAGAGGGTTCCTTTTACTAGATATGTTACGTCCTTTTGCTAAATATCCAACCACAATAGTAATGCCGTAAATCTACTTTTGACTAATTTATTGAACACTAACCAGGAATTTATAAGAAAAAAATTAACAAATCAATTAGCACAAAACAGGTGAAGAATGTAATTCAGGTTCCCTGTAGTACGAATGTTCTGCACGATGCTAGGACAATAGGTTCGACAATCGCTTAACAGTAAAACAGAACTTAAACCAGAAACAACAAAACACAAGAATTGTTAACCCAGTTCAGTGAAAAACTTTCACCTACGTCTGGAGGGTTTGCACCCAAAGAAAGGAAATCCACTATCTCAAGATTCAGGAATTACAGACACTCATGAACACATCAGTTCATAGTTCACTTCCTAATCTACCCAGTGTATTTCTACTTAGAATCTCAACCTAAGTATGAGAGCCCCTCTCACTTTCTCTCAATCACTGCCACAATGATTGGTGAATATAATGAACAATCAGAGTTTGAACGCAATCAAACACACAGAACCCTTCTTTGCTTTATAGAATCAGTGAGCAAAGAGGATTCACAACTAATAAAGGACAAAGCACAATCACAAATCCTAAAACACTTGATCTCTCTCTCTTAGCTTCGGTGGTCTTCATGTTTTAGGTCTTCATCCTTTTATAGACTTCAGCAGCGGTAGCATGGGCTCTAGGGTTAGCATGGGCTGAAGTAACAGATTGCAGCAACAACAATTCAAAACGCAATCTTGATAGATTTTGTTTACTTATTGCACAAGTAAAGATAGAATCCAATCTTTTAACAAAGATTGTTTCAACAAATAACAACCCATAATTAAAACCCTTATGGAATAGCTACTTGCACCTTAAGTAACTCGAAAACATATCTTCAGATAATCTTCAGAGGGCCCACAACAGAAACTCAAGCTAAGGACTGATGCCCTAGCTTCACGGAATCAGATGCCACGACATCTGCTTCGACAATCAGTTGTTTTGACAAAATGCAAGGCAACATGTACCAACAATCTCCCCCTTTGTCAAATTTTGTCTAAAACAACACATAAACCAGAGAGGATAAAAATAGAGAATCAATTCTCCCCCTTAAGCATAGCTCCCCCTCAAATGCTGCATCCATACCAACAACTAGCATAGCTGGAACATTACACTTAGCAGCAAAAACACACAAACAAAAGTACAATCAGGCCTTAGCATATGATGACTCCACAATAGATCAGCTTGAACATCAACATATCAGAAATACTATCAGAAGCTACTTGCACATAAGCTATCCACATAAAACCCGAAGATGCGACATGAAACAAAACATAGCCATTGTCTTGAACTTGTCTTCAAATAAAACAGACCAAAGCTAACACTAGCAAAACACATAGTCTTCTCAGTAGCAACATAGGTCTTCTTAGTAGCAACACAAATTATTACAAGCCATAGCAGATAGAATCTTCAAATCTTCAAACTACAAAGTACTCCCATTTTTTAGCACAAATTTGCAAAGGGTGCACAAATACATCCAAAAACAAACGACAATAGCAGAAGTACATAGCAATCTAGTCTTCGGAACTAGATTCCTCTCCAGACTCTTCTGCACTTTTCTCTGCACTCTCATCAGACCCTTCCTCCTCTTCATTGCTCCCAGCCTGAGCAGCAGTAGCAGCAGCACTTTACTCACCTCCTTGGCGTTCTTCTTCCTGCAGCTTGAGAAGCAAAGCATCAACCTTGAGCTTCCTGGCAGTGCTCACCCTAATTGTCTTCTACAAAGCCTTGGAGACTTCCTGTAATTCATCAATGATGGCCTGAGTGCCAGATTCAGACACAGGAGGGGCAGATGTCCTGCTGGTTGGCATGGCAATATCAAGGACATGTGGCTCCATAAACAAACGTTGATCCAAAGTGATTGGAACTCCACGAGACATAGCCACTTCATCAGCCCTAAGAATCTGAGGATGTTGCTTGATAATGATCTCAGTAAGAAGTGAGGGAAAAGAAACAGGCAGCTTCACAGCACAAGTATCAGCATGCTTCAATGTCTGCTCAAAAACAAAAGCACCAAAATCAAATGCAATAGACTTGCCAATCCTATAGATCAACTTGGCAAGGGTTGCAGAAACACCAGAGGTATGCTTAGTAGGAACCCAATTCACAACACCAATCCTGTTAAGGATTGCATACTTCACACTGAGATTTCCAGTGGACAACAATCTCTTGATGGGTCACTTCTTCACATGTACAGCAGTAAGTTCCTTGGCAACATCATCCATGGAAACTTCCTCATCAGCAAATTCAATAGCACTTCTTCCAAGTGCTTGATTTATCACAGCAGGTGAGAACACAACACATTCAGCCCTCACAAAAACCTTCCTGAATTCATCACTCTCAGGCAGTCCAACATCCACAGAGAGATTCACCAAGAACTCTCTCACAAGCTTCTCATAGCACCTTCCAACATTCTGGATAGTCTTCATCAGACCTGTTTTCTCAATAAGTGCAATAACATCTCTGCATTCAAGAACATCAGGGCCAACTTCCCTTTCCTTGGCCATTCTTCTCTTACAAACAAACTTCCACTTCTGTACATTCTCTTCCAAGTGAAAAGACACTCTATCAATAGGAACAGCAGGAACATTTTGAGGAATACGCTTACCAAAAAACTTCTTTTACTCAGAGGGTCGAATGTCATGGACATCGCCTTCAGCATCTGACTCAGAGTCTTCAACATCAACTGGAATCTTCCTTTTCTTCTTCTCACTTGGAGTCTTGACAGCCTTTTGCTTTCCCTTATCCTTCACACTTGCTTGTCTAGATTTGTAGGTTACAGGAGATGACTTGGATCTCTTTGGTGGAGTAGGAGTGACTTCAGGTGTAGAGACCCTTCTTTTTCTTTTCATCCTGGCAGCAATGCTATCAGGAATGGACTTTACCAGGGGCACATCATCAAAATCATCATCAGAGATGTCCTGAACAGGGGCTGGAGCCTGGGTTGGCTCTGCAGAATTGGTATCCTCAGAAGATGGTAGCCTTGCTTGAATCTTCAAGAGAAGTGGACTCCTTTCCATAATTTTCTTGATCAGAAATTTCCTGAGACACATATGTCTCAACATCGGGCACAACATCAGGAAGCGATTTCACAAGAGAGTCTTCAACATTGATTTCCTCTTCATCAGTAACATCCTCACAGAGAGGGACATTGGTGGGTTCTTTGTTCTGAACCTTGGACATGTAGGTCTTTCTTGCTAGGTATCTTGTCTTCGTCTTCTCAAGAGATTTCTTTTACACAGAAGATGGTTGGGAAGAACCACTCTTCAAACCCATGCATTTAACTCCTTTAGCAATTCTTTCAATCTTTGCCTTGACGGAGTCATTCTTTCCTAAACTTTGAGACATGATGAAATGAGAGCAAACACAAACAGAGCACAGAACGATGAAGAAGAATTGAAAATGAGAGATAATGAGTCTTGAAGAAAATAGATGAACAAGCGGTTGAGAGAACACAATTTGCCCGTTGGAGGTAGTTATAGGGCAAGTGAACCATAAAGCAACCTTCTCTCTGCTGATGTCACAACGACAGTTAATGATGACCAAAAATAAACTAGTCGTTGACACAATAGGGCATGCTAATTGCTATGCATAAAAAACACAAATCCCTAGATTTCCTCTTAGTTTTTCAAAGGTAATTGCATCAAGGGGTTTTGTGAAAATATCAGCTAACTGCTTGTCAGTTGTAACATGCTCCAGATTGACAATTTTATCCTCCACCAAGTCTCTAATAAAATGATGTCTAATATCAATATGCTTGGTCCTGCTATGCTATATGAGATTCTTGCAAATATTGATTGCACTAAGATTGTCGCAGTAGAATGTCATGACATCCTGTTCAACATCATACTCTTTCAGCATTTGCTTCATCCACATGAGTTGAGTACAACTACTTCCTGCTGCAATATACTTTGCTTCAGCTGTAGACAATGAGACACAGTTCTGCTTCTTGCTAAACCATGAAATCAAATTATTCCCTAAGAAGAAACATCCACCATATGTGCTCTTTCTATCATCTGCACTACCTACCCAATCTGCATCACAGAATCCAACTAAAGAAGAATTTGTATCATGAGTATAGAGAATACCATTGTCACTTGTGCCATTGATGTACTTGATAGTTCTCTTGACCTGTAGCAGATGACTTGCCTTAGGAGCTGCTTGGTATCTTGCACATACACCAACTGCAAAGGTGATGTCTGGTCTGCTAGCAGTAAGATACAACAAGCTTCCAATCATGCTTCTATAGAGACTTTGATCAACATCTTCTCCTTGCTCATCCTTGGACAGTTTGATGTGTGTAGCAGCCGGAGTTCTCTTGTGACCAGCCTTTTCAAGACCAAACTTCTTGACTAATCCTTTAGCATACTTACTCTATGATATGAACATAGAATCCTCCATTTTTTTGACTTGTAGCCCTAGGAAATAATTCAATTCACCAACTAAGCTCATCTCAAATTCAGATTTCATTTGTCGGACGAAATGCTCCACCATCGAGTTCGACATTCCTCCAAAAACAATGTCATCCACATAAATCTGTGCTATCAAGAGCTTTCCTTTGTCATTCTTCACAAACAAAGTTTTATCAATTCCTCCCTTACAGTAACCATTTCTTACAAGAAACTCAGTTAACCTTTCATACCAAGCCCTAGGTGCTTGCTTCAAACCATACAAGGCTTTCCTCAGTTTGTACACATGATCTGGATGATGTGGATCTATAAATCATTTAGGTTGCTCAACATAAACTTCTTCACTCAAATAGGCATTCAGAAAAGCACTCTTCACATCCATCTGATAGAGTCTGAACTTCAAAAGAAAAGCAACACCTAACAAGAGTCTTATAGATTCCAGTCTAGCTACTGGAGCAAAGGTCTCATCAAAATCAACCCCTTCTATCTGAGTATATCCTTGAGCAACTAGCCTTGCTTTATTCCTTGTGACTGTTCTAGTTTCATCTGATTTGTTCTTGAAGATCCACTCAGTGCCAATGATGTTTACTTCTTCTGGTCTAGGCACTAATTCCCACACTTCATTTCTCCGGAACTGCTCTAGCTCCTCTTGCATGGCATTTATCCAGTATTCATCAGTGAGAACTTCATTGACATTCTTGGGTTCTATCTTAGAGATGAAACAACCATGAGCAATAAGACTTCTGGATCTGGTAGTCACCCCTTCTTGAAGATTACCAATGATGTTTTCTTGCGGGTGATTCTTCTGAACCCTAATTGATGGAGCTTTATTTGATGAGATATCTTTGTCTTCTTTTTCATCAGCACTTGTTTCTGAATCATTGTCGAGGATAGTTGTTGGAGCATCGGCTGGAACATCTGTACCATCATCATCTTCATTCAAATTTGCTTCTTCCTTCTTGCTTGGTTCATCATCCACAGTCACATTCACAGATTCCATCATGGTCCTTGTGCGAGAATTAAAAAGTCTATAAGCTTTGCTGTTCATAGAATACCCCATGAAAATCCCTTCATCACTTCTTGGACCAAGCTTCCTCCTGGGATCACGATCTGCAAGAATATAGCATTTACTTCCAAATATGTGAAAGTATTTTACAGAAGGCTATCTTCCTTTCCAAAGCTCATACTGAGTAGAGGATGTCCCTGCCCTGATGGTGACTCTATTATGAATATAACATGTGATGACCCTATTTTAGTAGTGTTTTTAGGGTCATTTCTTTGTTTGTTTTGAGTCTTTTTGTTGAGTCTCATGTAGTGTTTCATGCATTCTCATGCATTTTTATCTTTTCTTGAGTCTTTGTTTTGTTTTGGTAATTTTGTAGTTTTATAGGGAGTTTTCTTGCATTTTAAGTTAAGTTTAGGACTTGCATGATTTTCCTTTATTTTATGAAGGACCTCTTGTGCTAATGAACTCTTGGAGCTTCTAGAATCTTCCTTGACTTGTTGGTTAGGTTTGGAGAGCAGAAACTGAAGGAGAAAGAAGGCCAAGAAGCATGGAATTGATGGAGAACTTAAAGAGGATTGAAAAGAGGAGTTTCAGAAGCCAAAAAGTCCTTTTCAGGCGAGCTTAAGCGCCTAGGCGCTGGGAATGGGCGCCTAGGCGCCAATTAGGTCCAGAGGCATGTTTTTCAACATGCAATTGGCGCTCAGGCGCTCTGAATTGGCGCCGGAGCGCCCAGCCTCGTTTATTTTGCCTATAAATAAGGCTTAGGCCAATTTCTTTGATACATTTGGACATTTCACTCATTTTTGATCAAGTTTGAGAGCTGAGGAGAACTTTGGGGCCAAGGGAGGCTTCCAACTTGTATTTTTTCTCAGGTTTTCTTTGCATTTTCTTTATGAATTCACTAGCCATGAGTGGCTAGTTTACTTTTTGCTTTGGGTTAAGAGATTCTATGAAATTTTAGTTTGTTAAATCCTATCTCAATGCATGAGTTCTTGATTCAATCTTGTATTTCAATTCCTTATTGCATGTTTAGCTTTGGTGCACCTTTGCTATAGGCTAGATTATAATCAAATGGAAATTTGTTATGATTTAGGGACATGAATTGGAATAGATCCTTCTATAATTGCTTCTAGGCATAGAGTGAGGGTAAGGTTTTGTTGGCCTGAATATACATGCTATCATACCTCTTATGAATGTTTAAGTACACAAGGAATTGGGCTTAACTTTCAATTTGAGAGAATTACTTTTGTGAGGAATCAACTAGTAAGTACATAGGCTATAACAACAAGAGTTAAATCAAGGTTTCACATGCATAGGATAGGTGGACTAAAATGGATTAGATGATCAACAACCCAAGGCAATTTTCCATCAATTGTTATTTCAAACTTTACCAACATTGCTCTTTTGCAAATCTTTTGTCACAAACAACCAACACCAATCTTTGAAATTTACTGCTTTAAGAACTTGCAAATTTAGGCTTAAATCAACAATTCTCACTCACAATCCCTGTGGTTCGATATTTTAAAACCCGGAGGTATTCGTACACTTGCGAATTGACCAACAAGTTTTTGGCGCCGTTGCCGGGGATTGTTTGTGGTTTTCGATTTAAGTTAAAGAGTTTGCTTGTTTGTTTTACTAAGCATTGCATTGAATAGGTGTTACTAACCTTTTCTCTGTTTTTGTGATTTCAGTTTATGCACAGTAGATTTGGTTCAGATCCACTGTTGTTTGATCCGGAGCCAGAACGCACCCTCCATCGTCGACGAGCTCAACAAAGAGCTGCTGAGTTAGCCGCCATGGCTGCCCATATGACGGAGGAGGAGATGCAAGCCCACAGTGAAGAAAGAGTGAATGAGGCTATTGCTCAAAGACTTCAAGAGCAAGAATTGGAGAATGCCAATCGTTCTCTCAGAGACCTCACCTCGGCTGCCATGAGCTACGATTATCCGGGCAGCATAGTTTCCCCCGATGGCACGGGAAATTTTGAGCTGAGGCCGGCATTCATTAATTTGGTGAGCCAAAATCAGTATGGTGGAGGTGCTCTTGAAGATCCTCATGCACACATGGAGCGGTTTATCCGCAATTGCAACACCTACAGAGTTCAGAATGTTTCAGCGGACACCATCCGCTTGAGTTTATTCCCCTTTTCATTGAGGGATACTGCTGAGGAGTGGTTGAATTCACAGCCCCAAGGTAGCATTACATCTTGGGAAGACTTGGCTGAGAAGTTCACCACAAGGTTTGTTCCAAGAGCCCTCTTGAGAAAGCTCAAGAATGACATCATGACTTTTGCTCAATCCACCGATGAGAATCTCTATGAAGCTTGGGAGAGGTTCAAGAAGCTCTTGAGGAGGTGTCCTCAACATAACCTTACTCAAGCTGAACAAGTGGCAAAGTTCTATGATGGTCTCCAATATTCTTCGAGGTTTGGTTTGGATGCGGCTTCAAGTGGAGAGTTCGATGCCTTACTTCCACAAGTGGGGTATGAGTTGATTGAAAAAATGGCTATAAGAGCCATGAACTCTAGTAATGATCGCCAAGCCCGAAGAGGAGTCCTTGAGGTTGAAGCTTATGATCAACTTATGGCCTCCAACAAGAAACTCTCCAAGCAAATGAATGAGATTCAAAATCAAATGAAGACTACCAAGATTGGTGGTCGAGTTGCCAAGGTGGAGTGTGTGACTTGTGGAGGGCCACATGACAGCGAAGAATGCACAGAGACTAGACCGGAGGAGGAAGTGAAGGCTATGGGTCAAGCTCGGAATGACCCATTTTCAAATACTTACAATCCAGGATGGAGGAATCACCCTAATTTTTCTTGGAGGCAAGGTAGTAGTGGGCAAGGAAATGGCTTTCAAAGACAATTTCCTAGCCAAGGATTCCAAGGCCAAAGCTCAAGACAACCTCAAGAGCGAGGAGAAGGTGAAGGTAGTGGTTCCAAGAAGAGCTTAGAAGAGTTGGTGGAAACTTTCATCAACCGGACGGAGAACAATTACAAGAATCAAGAGGCGGCTATCAAGAATCTTGAGAATCAATTTGGCCAGCTTGCCAAGAAAATAGCCGAGAGACCTCAAGGTAAATTTCCTTCCGAAACTATCCCCAATCCTAAGCAAGAAAATGCCTCTGTTGTAGCCACTAGAAGTGGGAGAGTGATGAATGAATTGAAGAAAAAAACAGAGGGAGAAAAGGGAGAGGAGAGAGTGGAAGGAGAAGTAGTTGTGCCTATTAAGGTGAGAAAGGAAGTTGATCTTACTCCTGAAACTAGCAAGGTTCCGTTCCCTAAAGCATTGGCTAAGAAGAGCTTAGATAAAAAGTTTTCAAAATTTGTTGAAGTTTTCAAAAAGCTCCACATTAGTATTCCTTTTGCTGATGCTTTGGAACAAATGCCTATATATGCTAAGTTTATGAAGGATATTTTGCATAAGAGAAGAAGATTGAAGGGAGTAGATGAGACGGTGTTGATGACGGAGGAATGTAGTGCCATTTTGCAGCGGAAGATGCCAAAGAAAAGAAGGGACCCCGGAAGTTTCACTATTCCGATGGAAATTGAAGGCATGGCGGATGTGGAAGCCTTGTGTGATCTTGGAGCGAGTATCAATTTGATGCCGCTCACCATGTTTGAGAGGCTTAACCTAGGAGAGGTTACTCCAACCATGCTCTCCTTGCAAATGGCGGATCGATCCCTCAAGACTCCATATGGGATTGTGGAGGATGTAATGGTGCGGGTGGACAAGTATGTGTTCCCCGTGGACTTTGTTGTGCTTCATATGGAGGAGGATGAGAAGATTCCTCTCATCCTTGGTCGACCTTTCTTAGCTACTGGTAGAGCTAAGATTGATGTTGACAAGGGTCACCTCATTCTCCGTGTTGGTAAGGAAAAGGTACGGTTTTCTGTTTTTAATCCTATGATTGAGACTAACCATGACAATGACTTTGTCTGTGATGTGAATAGAAGCAGGTCAAAGGTTTCGGAAGAGACCCCCAAAGTTAATGCCCAAATTGATGAGTTCCATCCGGCTCTCATCAAGCTTGTTAGCGGTAACAAGTATGGGGGGTCCAAGTACGAGAACTTACATGCTCATATGGTGAAGTTTAACCAAGCTAGCACCCTTGCTAAGATTGAGGGTGTTTCAAGTGATGAAGTGAAGATTAAACTCTTCCCTCATTCTTTGACGAGGGAGGTTAGAGCTTGGTTTGATGAGCAAGAGGACATAGCCTCATGGGAGGATTTACTCCAGAGGTTTTGTGCAAGGTTTCTTCCTTGCACTTGTGGTAAGTTAATCAATGGAAAGGAATTTCCTTCCTAACACCATCGGAAGGAGAGTCCACCTAGGACTATAACCTAGGGCTAAATGGGAGACAACCCATTCTTTTCATTTTGTTATTTTCTATCTTTTAATTTTGTAGTATTTTAGGTGTTTAATTTCAAAAAAAAAAAAGTAAAATTTTTGTGAAAATACTGGGCTGAGCGCCTAGGCGCCAATTAGTGGCAGAGGCACTGCCTCTGGAACTGGTTTGAGCGCCTGAGCGTTCCCCTCGAGCGCTCCTGTTCGTATTTTTGCCCACATTTTGAGTTTTAAAACCCCAACCTTTCATTTTCCCACTCTTAACTCTCATTTCTCTCATATAAACGCACCCCACTCTCTCCAAACCCCATTTCTACTTCTCATTTCTCACTTGCACACGCTTTGGCTCTTCCTTTTGCTTCAAAGTTCTGCATTGCATCAAGTCTATTCCACTTGCACCCACTCACTCTCAAGTCAAGGTAAGTTCCATTTTCCACTTCCCTTCATAATAGTTCATGAGTTTTGCAATGCATGCTTCTTTTGGGTAAGGGTGAGTGAATTTGTGCTAGTGCAAGTTGGGTTTCAGTTGTATTTGTTCATTATGGGTTGGTTTTGTGCTTAATTAGAAAGGGGTTGTGAATTTGTAAGGAATGGATAGTTAGGATTTTGTGGTTTAGTTTAGTTTAGCTTTTGCTTATAAGGTGTTTGTTAGAATGCTTCAATGGGTTCTCTTAGTCGATTCTTGGCAAGTGCTTATGTGGTAATCTTTCTCTCTTTGCCAAAATCACTAAGAGACTTGTTGGGTGCTCTTAGGTTGTTCTATTTTTGTTTTTGTACAAGGTTTCTCCTTTCATTTCTTTTTGTTTTTGAACTAACATTTCTAACGTCTGTGGCTTGTGTATGTGCTAACAACTTTGCAGATGCCTGCAAAAAGAGCAAGAACCAACACAAGAGCTGCAGCTTCTTCCTCCACCTCCCGGAGCTTTGATCGCTCCCGCTTCCTTTCATTGAAAAAGGAGGAGTTTTATCGATCTCACCTAGCACACAAGGAGTGTGTGAAGGAGCGGGGAGTTCTTTATCGGGAGGGGAGAAGAGACCTCTTGGGCATGCAAGAAGCCATGGAGATTAGGAGGTGGAAGAATTGGGTCAACCCCATTCCGTTTGCTTGTGAGGTCATGATTAGGGAGTTCTACGCGAACACCTACTGTGACAATCAAGAGGACAGGTCCAGGCCACCGGTGAATTCATATTGGTTCAGGGGAGATGTGATTGACTACAATGCAGCAGTCATTCGCAGGCATCTTGGTCTCCTCACGGAGGACCAAGAGAAGGAGCTTTTCCCCGAGAAGGCCACCTATCATGAGCTCTTAGAGGAGAAGTCACCGGAGATCTTGGAGGACATGAAGGCAGTGATTGTTAGGCCTGGGCGGGACTGGGAAGCAGTTGATGATGAGATCATTTTTGTGCGGAGGAAGGATATGACACCGCTGGCTAGAGTTTGGGCTGAATTTTTGCAGGATACCCTCATTCCTAGCTCTAACAAATCTGAAGTTAGAGAGGTTACAATGGTTGCCATCTACTGCATTGTGAGTGGCCATCCTATGGACGTGGCTACCATCATTGCTGGTCGGATTTATTCCCTCTACAACGGGGGTAAAGATAAGCATCGGCCCATCTTTCCTCACTTGATTTGCTCTTTGATTCATGCAGTGAGGGACAGAGCTAGGAGGCCAGTCCATATATTGAGAAGAGGTTGCCTGTGGCACCTCTGCTCAGTAAGGAAAGGATCACTCAACTTTATAAAGAATGGACGGCAAGAATGCCTCAAGAGGAGGAAGAGGAAGAGGATCCTGAGAAGCCAGCGGAAGAAGATGAGGAAGAAGAGGAAGAAGAAGAGGAGGAAGAAGAAAATGTTGAGGTGGTGAATGAGGTGGTTACTCCACCACGTGCTGACCCTTCTCCTGCTTGGATGGAGGCCCCTTTCGGGCGGATTCTTTTGAGGCAAGATCGCCTACACAGGGATCTTGACCTCCATTGGAGGGGAGGTAGTACATCAGACCCCAGGTACAATGGGCCCATGGATTTTAATACCTTGGAGTAGGGGATGATAGACTTGAGCTTAATGCATGATGCCGGTGTCCATCCGGATTATGGCGATGGAAGGGGTGACCATGACCCCATGGAGTGAGTTTGTTGAGGTATGTCTACCCTTAGTTTAGGTCATGCATCTTTAGCATATTTTTCAATTTGTAGATTCTGTTTTTCTTTTTATCATGCATTGTTTAGTTAGTTTTATTTTTCTTGGGTCTTTTACTTCCCTATACTCACATGCTTTTAGCTATAGTTTTGCTTCCCTACTTGTGCTGTTTTTGAAAATGCTTTTGTGAATACTTGTTGTTGTTTTTGGGGATGAGTGATTGCATGTTTGGGGAAGAGAGGAGGAGACTTCGGTCTTCCGAGTGTTTCTTGAGAAAGGAGTCGAGGTGAGTCCATTAAGGGTCTATCTTTGACCCTTCACCATAAAAATTCTCTGGAGGATCCTGACTCACTTGCAATTCTTGGTTCTGCGTTAATTTCACTCATAGCATGCTTTGTGATTCGTGCTTTATTCTTGAGACTTGTAGGATTTCTTGAGATTCTGAATTTGTTGGTTGAACATTACCCTTAGTTGTCCCATTTGAGCTTAATTGGAGAATTTGTTGTAGCCAAGTGATGGGGACGGATGTTTGGTTGGAATATTGGGGAGTGTTGGTCCTTGTTTCATTTGAGTGGAGCTGAAAAATTGTGAAATAGTCTCGTGCCCCAAAATTTAAAGTTAAAAAAAAGAAAAAGAACTCCCAAACAAAAGTTGGAGTTGGAAAAAAAGAAAAAGAAAAGAGTTTGAAAAAGGGGATGCAAGAGGCTTGTGAAAAATGTGTGTTGTGAAAAGCTCCGGGGTTATTAGAGGAGGACCACACTCAATGTGCTTGAAAGCCTAGTTTTCCCTTAGGGACCAACCACCATCATGCTTTACCTAGCCAATGTTTCAACCCTTTTGAAAGTCTCTTTGAATATTTGCATGTTTGATCTTTGTTGCTATTGAGTGAATGACATTCAGGACCTATGAACTTGCTTGTGTGCTCAGTGCACTAAATTAACATCTCATCCTAGGATTTTTAGTTCTATATGTTTCTCAAGAATGGACTCTACACTCTTCTCTTTTCAAAAGATGCATGAAGTAGGTTGTCGGGTCTTTCTCTTGGAACTAGCTGTGATTCCTTTATCCCCCTGTTTTTGTGAAGTATTCCTTGTTGAGAGCACTTGTTTGGTAGCATTTCTTGCGCTTGAGGGCAAGCGAGTGTTGTTTACGCTCGAGGGCGAGCTGTCGTTGAGTATAGTGGTGTAATGACCCTATTTTAGTAGTGTTTTTAGGGTCATTTCTTTGTTTGTTTTGAGTCTTTTTGTTGAGTCTCATGTAGTGTTTCATGCATTCTCATGCATTTTTATCTTTTCTTGAGTCTTTGTTTTGTTTTGGTAATTTTGTAGTTTTATAGGGAGTTTTCTTGCATTTTAAGTTAAGTTTAGGACTTGCATGATTTTCCTTTGTTTTATGAAGGACCTCTTGTGCTAATGAGCTCTTGGAGCTTCTAGAATCTTCCTTGACTTGTTGGTTAGGTTTGGAGAGCAGAAACTGAAGGAGAAAGAAGGCCAAGAAGCATGGAATTGATGGAGAACTTAAAGAGGATTGAAAAGAGGAGTTTCAGAAGCCAAAAAGTCCTTTTCAGGCAAGCTTAAGCGCCTAGGCACTGGGAATGGGTGCCTAGGCGCCAATTAGGTCCAGAGGCATGTTTTTCAACATGCAATTGGCGCTCAGGCGCTCTGAATTGGCGCCTGAGCACCCAGCCTCGTTTATTTTGCCTATAAATAAGGCTTAGGCTAATTTCTTTGATACATTTGGACATTTCACTCATTTTTGATCAAGTTTGAGAGCTGAGGAGAACTTTGGGGCCAAGGGAGGCTTCCAACTTGTATTTTTTCTCAGGTTTTCTTTGCATTTTCTTTATGAATTCACTAGCCATGAGTGGCTAGTTTACTTTTTGCTTTGGGTTAAGAGATTCTATGAAATTTTAGTTTGTTAAATCCTATCTCTATGCATGAGTTCTTGATTCAATCTTGTATTTCAATTCCTTATTGCATGTTTAGCTTTGGTGCACCTTTGCTATAGGCTAGATTATAATCAAATGGAAATTTGTTATGATTTAGGGACATGAATTGGAATAGATCCTTCTATAATTGCTTCTAGGCATAGAGTGAGGGTAGGGTTTTGTTGGCCTGAATATACATGCTATCATACCTCTTATGAATGTTTAAGTACACAAGGAATTGGGCTTAACTTTCAATTTGAGAAAATTACTTTTGTGAGGAATCAACTAGTAAGTACATAGGCTATAACAACAAGAGTTAAATCAAGGTTTCACATGCATAGGATAGGTGGACTAAAATGGATTAGATGATCAACAACCCAAGGCAATTTTCCATCAATTGTTATTTCAAACTTTACCAACATTGCTCTTTTGCAAATCTTTTGTCACAAACAACCAACACCAATCTTTGAAATTTACTGCTTTAAGAACTTGCAAACTTTAGGCTTAAATCAACAATTCTCACTCACAATCCTTGTGGTTCGATATTTTAAAACCCGGAGGTATTCGTACACTTGCGAATTGACCAACAACATGCAGTACTCATAGCTTCAGCCCAGAACTGGTGTGGAATCTTCTTAGCATGTAACATTACTCTAGCTGATTCCTGGAGTGTTCTATTTTTTCTTTCAACAATTCCATTCTGCTGTGGAGTGATAGGGGCAGAAAACTCGTGACTAATACCTTCTGTTCCACAGAACTCCAAGAACTTAGAATTCTCAAACTCCCTTCCATGATCACTTCTGATTCTCACAATCACACAGTCCTTCTCATTCTGAAGTCTCAAACATAGGTTCTTGAATATTTCAAACGTCTCTGACTTTTCTCTCATAAATTCAACCCATGTATACCTTGAAAAGTCATCTACACAAACAAACACATACCTTTTTCCTCCCAAGCTTTCAACCTGCATGGGACCCATGAGATCCATGTGAAGCAATTCCAGAACCTTTGTCGTGGTCTGATGCTGGAGCATCTTGTGTGACACTTTGGTTTGTTTACCAATCTGACATTCTCCACAAAGCTTTCCTTCTCCCAAGCTTAAATTGGGCAGGCCTCTTATTGCTTCATCAACAATAACCTTTTGCATGCTTTTGTAGTTGAGATGTCCTAGTCTTTGATGCCATACATTTACCTCATCTTCTTTGGTTAACAAACATCTAGAAACATGAGCTTTGTCCTCTGATGTCCACATATAGCAGTTGTCTTTTGATCTGACCCCTCTCATCACAACTTTGTCATCATCAGTGGTCACAACACATTCTAGCTTATTGAACTTCACATCATACCCTTGATCACACAGTTGACTTATGCTGATCAGGTTGGCAGTTAAACCATTAACAAGTAACACATTATTCAAGTTAGGAGATTCTGTGCTAACAAGCTTTCCTACTCCCTTGATTTTTCCTTCAGCTCCATCTCCAAAAGTGACATAGTTGGTTGAGTGACTTCTGATGTCTTGTAAAAAGCTCTTGTTCCCTGTCATGTGCTTTGAGCAGCCACTATCAAAATACCAGTCTTCCTTTGATGATGCTCTGAAAGATGTGTAGGCTACCTGACATTTGATTTCACCCTTGGGCTTCCATTGCTTCCTCATCTGAATAGGCTTTGTAGACTTGATATTATTGTGCATCTGAGGATAGCCATATAACTTGAAGCAGTAGGGCTTTATATGACCATTCCTACCACAGTAGTGACACTTCCAAGGCACGGTTTTGCCAAACTTAAGCTGAGGGTCCACATGCTGAGGCACATGTCGGGGCAATGGGTCTGACAACTGATAATTCCTGGGCTTCTTGAATTCAGTTTGTTTTGTAGCAGAAACAAAATTTTTTGATCCTTTATGATCTTCTTTGTTAGATGTCCTGTAGTCAAAGCCAACTACTTCTTCTAACTTAGCAATCTGGTTCTTAAGCACAGAGTTAGAATTCACTAAAGCATGATTATTATTTTTCAATTCAGAAATAGTTTTCTCATGTTCAGAAGGAGTCTTAGAAGCAGCAGAGAAATCATTTTTCAACTTTTTATGCTTAGTTAATAAAGAGTTATACTAATCCATTATATCAGACAAAGCATGTTTTAATTCAGAGGTTGAGAAAGAAGCGAATACCTCATTTTCAGCGTCTGAGTTAAGATCTTCTTCTGATGCTGAGTCAGAGTCAGTTGCATCTTTTGATTCTGCTTCTTTGTCTTTGACAATAGCCATGAGCCCTTGAACTTCACCATCAGAGTCAACATCCTCTGACTCTGATTCGTCAAAAGTCACCATCAGACTTTTCTTTGTCTTGAAGTGCTTCTTTGGCTTCTTGTCCTTTTTCAGCTTTGGACAGTCACTCTTGTAGTGCCCTGATTCTTTGCACTCGAAACATGTGACTTCCTTGATTGAGGACTTCTTCTGGCCTGATGAGGATTCAGACTTTCCTTTGGCCTTTCCAGAGCCTCTGTACTTCCTCTGCCTGTGCTTCCAGATGCGGTTGAGCCTTTTTGAGATCAGAGTCAGCTCATCTTCATCAGAATCTTATGATGCTTCTTCAGATTCTTCTGCTTCAGCTTGAAGAGCTTTTGACTTCTCAGATTTAGCCTTCTCAGATTTGGATTTTAAGGCTATAGACTTCTTCCTTAGATCCTGCATCTCTGACCGCTTTAGCTCATGACATTTCAGTATGCTGATGAGTTCTTCTAAACTCATACGTTCAACATCTCTTGTAAGCTCTATTGAAGTCACTAAAGGCATCCAGCTTTCAGGAAGACTTCTGATGACCCTTATGACATGATCTTTTGTAGTGTAGCTTTTGTTGAGAGGTCTTATTCCAGCTACGAGCAACTGAAATCTGAAAAACATGTCCTCAATGGACTCGTTAGGTTCCATGATGAAGGATTCATACTTCTGGATCAAGGACAGCGCCTTTGATTCTTTCACTTTCTTGTTTCCTTCATGAGACATCTTCAAAGATTCAAAGATGCCCTTGGCAAACTCACGATCTGTAATCTCCTGGTACTCTTCATAGGAAATAGCACTAAGAAGAATAGCTCTAGCTTTGTGATGCTGTGAGTAAAGCTTCTTTTGCTCAGCAGTCATCTCTGATATGGAGATCTTCTTGCCATCTGCATCAACTGGACGCTCATAGCCATCCACAATGATATCCCAGAGATCTGCATCGAAGCCCAGAAAGAAACTTTCAATTCTGTCTTTCCAATATTCGAACCTTTGACCATCGAACATGGGAGGCTTTGCATTGTAACCATCTTTTTGCGTTTCACTGGTGGTAGCCATTGTTTTTCACGCCGGCCCGGATCACTGAACACTGTTAGGTGTGGTAATTAGAACTTGCACTCTGATACCAATTGAAGGTATGAAAAACGGTAGAAAGGGGGGGTTTGAATAACATTTTCAGAATAAAACTTCCACCTTAAGATTTAAACAAATCTTTCGAGACACAAGTAAAGTGCTTAAGATAAGAGATAAGAAAAGCACACAAGGATTTTATCCTGGTTCACTTGATGAATCACTCAAGCTAGTCCAGTCCACCCGTGAAGGTGATTTCTTCCTTCTTAGAATGAAGGCAATCCACTAATCAGATAATTGTTACAACTGCACTTGAAACCTACAAGTGGCTAACAATACACTGACTTAGCTCACACTAAGATTCACTCTCTTAGTCTTCTCTAGGATCCGATCAACCTTGATCTCGTAAAGGTAAACTAAACAACTGTTTAAGAAATATTGTTTACAGGGAGATTGCTTCTTAAAAGCTTGTAGTAAACACAATGAATTCAATGAAGAAAGAATGCTTAGAAGATTTGAGTATAGCTTGCGCGTATGAGATTCTTCCAACCACATCTTTCAATCTTCAGCTTCTATATATACTCCAAGGGTTAGGGTTTGAACATTGCATGGGAAAGCTACCGTTGGAGGGCAGATCTGGGATTTCCAGCTTCTGCTGTGGCTGAGAATGTTAGGTTAGGTCGTCAGGATAGTACATTTGCTTTTGTACTTTGGATAGTGACTTGACCTTTAACCTAGTAGACTTCTGATCAGAGGAATGCTTCGTGTTGGAACTTGTGAAGCTTGTTGATCAGAGTCAGAGGGAAGCATGGATCCTCTGACCGTTGTATCTTCTGATTCTGAACCCAGAGGAGAAGTACTTGGTCTTCAGAGCCATTTTGCTTCTGGACTTCAGAGTCTTCACTTTTCAGCTTTTGGATCTTCAGAGTCTTCTATACCATCAGAACATCTGAACCTTCAGAGTGTCTGGGTTGTCAGAACGTCTGAATCTTCAGAACTTCAAGTGAGCTGAGTCCTTATCAGAGCTTGATTAACTTCACATCTTCTGAAGCTTTTCTACTGTTCAGATTGAACTTGGAGATTGCGAAAGCGTTGCTAGGGTCACTCTTTAAGCACAGTGCTTCTGATTTGTGTGAGATTATGTTAAGGTCAGAGCCTGTTAAGAGCACACTCAGAAAACACGTTAGAGTACCATAATTGTTCATACTAAAATGTTAACTTGTAATCATCAAAACATAGAGTTGTACTACACGATCAAAACTTGATCTTACAGAATGTGCTGCTCTTTCTCTGTACCTTGCTTCATCCTTCAAGATAGACGATGTAGATCTTCTTTAATCACGGTCTTCTTAGACAATCTGTCAGCTTGAATGTATCTTGTACAATTTTAGTTCTGAAGCTCTGACTTTTCTTCTTTCTTCAAACGTTCTTCTCTTTTCTTCATCATACAACTTTGCAGATTCGACTTTTCCTGTCTTGTCTAGATTATCTTCTGTAACGCCCCAATTTCTAAATCGGGGATCACATTAGTAACCCAACAAAATATGGGGACTAACTCGGGTTTTTTTTTTCTTCTTTTCTAAACGGTGATATTTCGAAACATAGACCCATCATCACCCAAGCAATGACCCGAGAAATTCCCAGGTAAGCTGGTCGGGCACAATGCCGCATTAAAAGCCCTTCTTGCCTTAGACAGAACAACCCGAGTTCTTACTTGAACTTAAATGAGGTTTTTCAATATCATTTCAAATCACTTTTCAAAAATCGATTCAATTATCCTTTAAGTTTAAAAATCAATTTGATTACTTTATTTTAATCAACTCTTCAAAAACTTTATCATTTGATTTTTAAACCATTATCCGATTAACAATATCCAACTTTAAATGTAGGTTATTGCGATAATATAAATATAAATAATATCCCGATAAAATTCCTAGTTAAACCGCTAGCGCAAAATTCAAAATCCAAAACCATAATATTTAAACTGTAGCGTAAAGGTTAATTTCTGAACTGAAGTTTACATGAAATATTTAATCAATTCACTTATGCTCTTGAAAATTGTTATCATTCAAAATATAATAAACGATGTATTCAATGTTTGAACTTAACATTTAGGTGTAAAAAACCGAAAACACCTTTATGAAGAAGGGGATTCCCCTTAAAAATAGTTTAGAAGTTGAGCTTTTGATGTATGTGGCATCAATTTCATGGGACCTTTTTCACCTTCATTTTGATGGCAGTACATTCTCACGGTAGTAGTTTATGTTTCTAAAAGGGTTGAAGCTTCTG